>NC_053164.1:161550979-161673479 GCF_016835505.1 Polypterus senegalus | reverse complement strand
TTTTCAGGAGGATGGTGTATAATGTATGTTTTTTAATGTATAAATGTATGTATGTACTGAAGACGAAAACAATTCTATATAGATGTATACTATATGACATACCTTAAGTGTTGCATGAAAACGTTGCATGAGGCGAAGAATGGATATTTAGGAGAGTATTATAGTGAGAGATGTGTCGTCACCCGTATTGCTAAAGCTCTTCTTTGCAGCATTATGCATTCAACAAGTCAGCGTTTGTATAATGTATAATTTATAATTTTTTTTTTTTGCCACAACGTATTCTCGGGCACGATCATTTAACATGCATTTATCATCTACAAACTTTCATTTGAATGGGAATTCTGTTGAGTTTTTTAACTCTGTTGATGCCATATGTACTTCAAACGGGATCTCGATGAATAAATAATGAGTCGAAGCTTTGCACAGAGTACTGAGATTGCGTCATGACGGGCTTTGAACGAGGCTCCGAAGCCTCAGAGATGCGTACTACTGAGATCATGACGGGGCTACTGAAGCCTCAGATATGCCTAGTACCGAGATTGGATCATGACAGGGCTTCGAGCAGACATGGTCACTGGTTACTGAATCTTTGTGAAGGCTCAGCACAGGCATTTACCTCTTAATTCTGAGAGTCTTTCTGACACTTAACTCTCTAGTTATATTTTGTAATTCGTATTGACATTACACATTTCAGTTGATATGGTTAAGCTACAATTCAGGTAGTTGCTGAGAATTAACTATTTTTGTGGATTTTTGTGATTTCCTTTGTCTGATACATAGTGTCAAAGATATACAGCTGTATTGTCATATATATATACAGTGTGTGTGTATGTATGTATGTATGTCGTTCAACCTTTTTATGGAACACTTAATTTTGTTCAAAACCGTACATCATATAGTATACATCTATACATATAATTTTTTCGTCTTCATTAGGAGAATACAACAATGATACTCTAGTATCAATTAAACCATTTTAATGTGCATATGTCAAACATACTGTATTTCATCCGCGCAGTAAGAACAGTAGTAGTAGTAGTAGTTCAGTTGTGCAGAGCTCGTTAATTATCCGGATTAGGTGGCTCAGTGGTGTTGTTGCTCATGTTCACGTCGCTGATCCTCCTCTTGTGAAAGTTTTTTTTCTATTCCTCCATTTAACAAGCTTGGACGGATAGCGAGCGAATCGAGCTATCGAGGGAAGGTTGGGCCACCGTAGTCGGCGCATTTGAAGCAAGCCTCGAAGCGGTGCTTTGATCTCCAGTGCTTCGATAGCTCGACACAGTGTCGAAACCGGAGTACCGACGGGCCGGTCCGAGTATTTCACAATCTGCTCAGTTACTGGGATTTTCACGCACAGCCATTTCTAGGGTTTACAAAGAATGGTGTGAAAAGGGAAAAACATCAGTATGCGGCAGTCCTGTGGCGAAAATGCCTTGTTGATGCTAGAGGTCAGAGGAGAATGGGCCGACTGATTCAAGCTGATAGAAGAGCAACTTTGACTGAAATAACCACTCGTTAACAACCAAGGTATGCAGCATTTGTGAAGCCACAACATGCACAACCTTGAGGCGGATGGGCTACAACAGCAGAAAACCCCACCGGGTACCACTCATCTCCACTACAAATAGGAAAAAGAGGCTACAAATTGCACAAGCTCACCAAAATTGGACAGTTGAAGACTGGAAAAATGTTGCTGGTCTGATAAGTCTCGATTTCTGTTGAGACATTCAAATGGTAGAGTCAGAATTTGGCGTAAACAGAATAAGAACATGGATCCATCATGCCTGGTTACCACTGTGCAGGCTGGTGGTGGTGGTGTAATGGTGTGGGGGATGTTTTCTTGGCACACTTTAGGCCCCTTAGTGCCACTTGGGCATCGTTTAAATGCCACGGGCTACCCAAGCATCGTTTCTGACCATGTCCATCCCTTCATGACCACCATGTACCCATCCTCTGATGGCTACTTCCAGCAGGATAATGCACCATGTCACAAAGCTCGAATCCATTTCAAATTGGTTTCTTGAACATGACAATGAGTTCACTGTACTAAAATGGCCCCCACAGTCACCAGATCTCAACCCAATAGAGCATCTTTGGGATGTGGTGGAATGGGAGCTTCGTGCCCTGGATGTGCATCCCACAAATCTCCAACTGCAAGATGCTATCCTATCAATATGGGCCAACATTTCTAAAGAATGCTTTCAGCACCTTGTTGAATCAATGCCACGTAGAATTAAGGCAGTTCTGAAGGCGAAAGGGGGGCAAACACCGTATTAGTATGGTGTTTCTAATAATCCTTTTAGGTGAGTGCATGTATGTGTATATATGTGTGTATATATATGTATGTATGTTGTGGCAGTAGGGGGTGCAAGTGCTCCCTTGAACCCTCAGGGATGACTCCAAACACCAGGTAAAAGTCCAAGACTTATTATTATTCTTCAGAGTGCACCAAGCACCTTCCACACTACTCATAAACCAATACTACTTTACTCTCAAAAACACTAACCACTCCTCCTCGCCCAGACACTTTGCTCCTCTCCCACCCAGCACAGCTCGTTGTCTGGACTGAGGCACCGCCCTTTTATAGCCCCTGACCCGGAGGTGTTCCTGTCCCAACAGTCCACAGTTCGTTATTCGTTTCGGGTCAGGGCAATCGGTCCTTTACTTCAACCCAGGAGCACGTCGTTCCTTCCTGTCACATGACCGTGACGTACTCCCGGGTCATAAGGCACAAAAGAGCCCATAAGCCCCCCCACAGCGACTCCTGGTGGCCCCCAAGGTATCCAGCAGGGCTGTGTAAAAACACTACATAGTCCATAAGGCCCTGCTGGAACTCGGGGCACGATCCTGCTGTCGGGAGAGCTCCTCCTGGGGGTGAGGGCCGGAGCACGAAGCCGGCAGTCCTCCACAATGTGTAATAATATAATATAATATAATAAATATATATAGTGTGTGTGTGTGTGTGTGTGTGTGTGTGTATATATATATATAATTAAATACTATTGATCCCCACATCACTATTTATTGTTTTGGACACTGTTTAAATACATTTTTGTGCCCTCATTTCTCTAGTTCATCTTGGTTTAATGAGTATTGATGGGATTATGCCAGCTGCAGGCAAACTGGCATCACAATAGCACGAATGGACGCTGGGTCTCATAGAGCCTATTGTAAAATACAAAAACATAAAGTATTTTTAAATTTAATAAAAAACTTTAGAACACAGTTTTATGTGGTAAATTAATACACCTCGTGATTGTGAAAAAGTAACTTTGACTTGAAAAATACTAAACCTGCCCGTTAACGGGTTACTTGGTTTATTAAGTTAACAGCTGCTAATTACTGACATCATACACCTTCAAATGTAGGTATATTTTCAATGCATCTAGTGTTATCAGTGGTATATTTTTACGAATAAAAATATTGTTTCAAAAATTTCAGTACATGTTGTTGCTTCATAATCACTGCAGCTGTTGAAGAAATTAAATTTGGAGATATATTACAGAAAGAAATCTTGTCTTTAAATTAGAACTTGTTGGTCTCGTCCGATGCGAGAGATGGACGTCTGAAGTGGAGCTCCGCTAGCAGTGGTGCTATTTTTCATATTATTTGCTTATTATTCTGAGATATCCTGTATTTATTCAACCCGAGAGGGACCGCTACAGTATATGTAAACACATATAAACATGGCCAACAAGAAGGGGTCGAAAGAATCGAAGACGAAAGCTACATCCAAGCTGCGATCAGCAAGCCCTAGTTCGAGATACGGCCTCTCAGAGACAGACCTGGATCAGATGGGCGAAAGTACAGACTCCTCGGGACCACGGTCCGCTACATCGTCGCCGGCTGAGAGCGAAAGGGGCGAAGGTCGCGTCGTGAGTGCAGATGTGGATAGCTCGCCGATTGGAGAGGATTACCTGAAACTGGAAAAGGCCGGGAGGTCCGCGGCTTCAGTTACGCAATTACGCGGGACTGGAGCAGCGGGACACCGGCTTCAGCAGAGTCTGCTGCTTCATCTACGGCACAAGAAGGCACATTTCAGCTATCTGAACTGAAAGTGTTGCTCGCTGAGCTAAGGCAAGATATAAAGAAAAGCGAGAAGGCTAATGAGAAAGCAACGGCAAAGGCACTTGAGAGACTGAAACAGGAATTAAAACAGGAAATCCAACAGGCAAATGAAAGGCTGCGCCAAGAGGTACAACTAGAACCCGACAGGTGCTGGGTAAAATCGAAGAGCGCATTGAGAAAAACTCAGTTAAACTGAGCAGCTTGCTGATCGATTGGAGCATCTTAGTGAGACATTCACGAATCGGATCGAAATAGCCGAACATCTAGCTGCCTGTGCCGAGGAAAGAGCAGTAAATGTCAGTTCGGAATGTAAAAACTTCGAGAAAAACTTGGAGACAGACTGGCTGCTTTAGAAGATGGGAATAGAAGGTATAATGTCAGAATTGAAGGCCTGCCGGAGAATCGAGAAAGTTTAAACCCGGTGAAATTCGCAACTGAACTTTTTTCTAAAATAATCGGGGGCGACTTTAAAGCAGAATCTGAGATAGCAGCGGCTTACGCGTCGTGATCAAACACCGTCAGACCCGACCAAGATCTTTTATAGTTCGTTTTGAACGATTATCATTTAAGTTAGAGGTGATGGAACTCCTCAGGAAAAAAAAAGGGGAAGATATTATATATGAAGATTGCCACATTCGCGTCTTCCCTGACTTCTCTCCAGCAACAGCTATTAAACGCCGCCTTCTATAATATTAAACAGCGACTACGGCAAGCCAATGTCAAATCGGCCTCCTGTATCCGGCAAAACTGAAAGTGGAATGGCAGGGTCATTTCTATGTCTTCGCTAGCAAGGAAGAGGCAGAAAATGAGTTAAGAAAGCTGATCCCGGGACTATTCTGATACATAATTGTGAGTCATGGCGGTAAATGATAAGCTAGGATTAATAATCTACTGTCTGATCTATTTGTTTTAAAATACGGGTTTTTTTTTTTATCAGCATATATTCTCATATTCTTATATTATTATTACTTACTTATTACTTATCATTACTTAGTATTACTAGGGCTAAATGTTTGTTTTATTGTGCTTAGTTACGTTTTCCTCCTCTTTTTTTTCTTTTCTAATTATTTCATGTGTACCCTAAATGAGACTGTTCAATATCATACCCTTGGTTTGCTGTTATTGCTATTACTGCATTAAGACTTGTTATGCTTGTTTTGGACACATCTTTAACACCATCACCTGGGTTTATTATCTGGGGATATCATCTTAATGCACTAAAATTGATGAAGATTATATGTATATGTGTATGTGTATATATATGTATATATATATATATATGTATATATATATATATATATATATATATATATATATATATATATATATATATATATATATATATATATATATATATATATATATATATATATATATATATATATATATATATATATATTAAGTGCAAAATTCTTTTTTTTTTTTTTCTTTTTCCTCTTTTAAAGACTATATTGGTAACAGATATCTCTATCTTTTAACCTTAAAGCGCCACTGCATGGGGGCTTGATGTGCTTTGGACGTGCTCTGTCTCTGGGTATGTCAGAGGACTGGGACTGCATGAAGTGGGTTTTAGCCTCACCTGGGGAGGCAAAAAGGGAGGGTGGGGGTTAAGGGGAAGAGAAAGAGAGCAGGCTTGATCTATATCTAATCTATCATCTCAATCTTTATAATTATAACTATCAACGTAATAATAAGCTGCATGGCAACAACTCTTGGGGGAATAGGAAATTAAGACCTAAACTATTTCACTTCCAGTTAAGACTATAATATGACACCAAAAACTCAGAATCAGTGTCTCCATGATGGGACAGTTAACCGTAAGCTGGAATGTTAAAGGCCTGAATCACGAATTAAAGAGAAAGAAAGTACTTTCTCACCTAACAGGTCTAAATGCTAAAATAGTATTTTTACAGGAAACCCACTTACTAAGTAAGGATCAGTTCCGCTGCAAAAGACTGGACTGGCCAAATGTTCCATTCTAGTTTTACAAAGAAAACTAGAGGGGTGGGAATTCTCATACATAGAACAGTACCATTTGTAGCATCAGATGTAGTATTGGATCCTGAAGGGAGATATGTGATGGTCATGGGAGACTTATCTAACTGTAAAATGATTTTGATAAATGTTTATGCACCTAATGTTGATGATAAGGAATTTATACAAAATTTATTTGCATCCATTCCCAATCTGAACACTCATAAACTTATAATGGCTGGGGACTTTAATTGTGTTCTAAATCCACTTTTAGATAAGACTTCCTCCACAGGGGAACGCAACTAACACCGCAAAGATAATTACAAAGTTTATAACTGATCACAACTTATCAGATCCCTGGAGGTTTTAAACCCAAATTCAAGAACATATTCTTTCTACTCACCAGTACATCATTGCTACTCAAGGATTGATTACTTCTTTATAGATAATAACTTCTTGCCTAAGATTAAATCTTGTAAATACGATGCTATTGTTATTTCAGACCATGCTCCGATGATCTTGGAGCTGAAATTACTAAGCCCCATACACTCACCCGCAGATGGCGTCTCAATCCGCTTCTATTAGCTGACGAGAATTGTACTGAATTTATATCCAAACAAATTGAATTCTTTCTAGAGACAAATACATCCCCTGAGATCTCTGCAGGAATACTCTGGGAAACTCTTAAGGCCTTCTTAAGAGGACAGATTATCTCATATCTTTCCCACAGAAATAAATCCGAGCGAAGAAAGTAGCAGAGATAAAAAGCGAAATTACTAAAATAGATGAAGAACATGCCAGACTACCAAGCGAGACTCTACATAAGAGGAGGCAGGCTCTACATTCAGAATTAAACCTCTTGACAACTAAAGAAACCGAACAACTAATTTACAAATCCAGACATCATTATTATGAACATGGAGAGAAAGCTAATAAGCTTTTAGCGCAACAAATTCACAAGCAAGATGTGCATAGCGCAATCTCGTAATTACTAACACGAACGGAGATAAAATCATCGAACACAAAAATATAATGTACACTTTTAGAGACTACTATAAATCCCTATATACTACTGAGTTTAAAGAAGACAATATACAATCTAATGCATTTCTGGATAAATTACAGATACCACAAATTGACGCTATTAGTGTGGAGGAGCTCGATAAACCTCTGTCATTATCAGAATTACTGGATGCTATAAAGTCACTCCAAG
The DNA here is from genome assembly GCF_016835505.1 of Polypterus senegalus. Classification (NCBI taxonomy): domain Eukaryota; kingdom Metazoa; phylum Chordata; class Cladistia; order Polypteriformes; family Polypteridae; genus Polypterus; species Polypterus senegalus. The sequence goes on along the minus strand of NC_053164.1, from coordinate 161,666,224 downwards.
GTGGAAAAGCAGCAGGCCCTGACGGCTACCCTGCAGAGTTTTACAAGAAATTCTCCGCTCAGCTAGCTCCCTCCTATTAGCAACATTTACAGAAGCCAGAGATAACCAATCTCTTCCACAAACCTTTCGCCAAGCACTAATCACTGTCTTCCAAAACAAAATAAGGACTTATTACAATGTGCATCATACAGACCAATTTCACTTCTGAATAACGACGTTAAAATACTCTCTAAAATCATAGCTAGAAGGATGGAGAAAGTGCTCCCTCAGTAATATCACAAGACCAAACTGGATTTATTAGGGGCCGACACTTATCTTCAAATCTTGACGCCTGTTTAATGTAATATACTCACCAACTAAATCAAACACCCCAGAAATATTATTATCATTGGATGCAGAAAAGCATTCGACATGATTGAATGGAAATACCTTTTACTATTTTGGAGAAGTTTGGGTTTGGCCCAACATTTGTGCATGGATTAAATTACTGTATACTAACCCAGAAGCTTCAGTTTGCATCAATAACATTTGCTCAGACTACTTTAAACTAGAACGTGGCACAAGACAAGGATGCCCTTTGTCACCACTGCTGTTTGCAATTGCCATTGAACCACTGGCAATACATTGTCGAAATACTGATCAGATAAAGGGGATTAGCAGAGAAGGACTGGAACAGAAAATCTCATTATATGCAGATGACATGGTACTGTATATATCGGACCCAGAAAATTCTGTGCCTGCAGTCTTAGCAGCACTCACAGAATTTCAAAAGCTCTCTGGTCTCAGAATTAATCTGAATAAAAGTGTACTCTTTCCGTGAATTCGCAAGCATATAATATTAGATTAGACACCCTTCCTTTTATCATTGCAGAACAGTTTAAATACCTCGGGGTAAACATCACAAGTAAACATAAAGCTCTTTATCAACAAAATTTCGTGTCTGCATGGAAAAAATTAAACAAGACTTGCATAGATGGTCAACCCTTCATCTCACACTAGCTGGAAGAATTAACACTGTTAAGATGAATATTCTTCCTAAGCTCCTTTTTATTTCAAAACATACCAATATACATTAATAAATCGTTCTTTAAGCAATTAGATTCAACAATAACCTCATTTATTTGGAATTCTAAACATCCACGCATCAAAAGAGCGACCCTACAAAGACAAAAGGCAGAAGGCGGCATGGCTCTACCTAACTTCCAGTTTTATTACTGGGCGCAAATATACAGTCGATAAGAACCTGGACACAAATAGAAGAACATACACAGGCATGGACCGCAATAGAAGTAAAATCCTGCAGTACTTCTTTGTATTCCTTGCTTTGTGCTCCAATAAACACACGCTATCGGCAATACACTAATAACCCAATTGTGCTCCACTCACTTAGAATCTGGAACCAATGTAGAAAGCATTTTAAGACGGAGAAGCTTCTTTCTGTGGCACCCTGCAAAAGAACCACCTCTTTCAACCCTCACAAACATATGCAGTTTTAATATCTGGAAAAATTTGGAATTAACTTGCTTAGAGATCTTTATATAGACAACGTCTTTGCATCCTATGAACAATTACATTCCAAATTTAACATTCCAGCTACAAATTTCTTTCACTATCTTCAAATCAGGAACTTTGTTAAACAGAACCTTCCAGATTTTCCTCATCTTGCACCCTCATCCACGCTGGAAAAATTATTGCTCAATTTCAAGGAGTTAGACTCCATCTCTACAATATATAAAATCCTTTTACAATCCCTTCCTTTCAAAGATCCAAGAGGACACTGGGAAAATGACCTCTCAATTAATATATCAGAAAAGGAGTGGAAAGTAGCAATGCAGAGAATTCACTCAAGCTCCATATGCAAAGCATACAATTATACAACTCAAAATTATATATCGAGCACATCTGTCTCGACTAAAACTCTCAAAATGTTTCCAGGGCATGATCCAACCTGTGACGCTGCAAAAGCCCCAGCCTCACTAGGTCACATGTTCTGGGCCTGCACCAAATTAACATTATTCTGGACAAAAATTTTAATTACCTCTCAGACAGTCTTGGACTCACAATCCCTCCTAACCCATTAACAGCTGTGTTTGGGGTTCTTCCAGAGGGTCTTAAAGTGGAGAAGGACAAACAAATTGTGATTGCATTCACTACACTTTTGGCACGCAGACTTATTCTGATAAACTGGAAGAACCCAAACTCTCCTCTTTAAGTCAGTGGGAAACTGATGTGTTATATTATTTAAAATTGGAAAAATCAAATACTCAGTTAGAGGATCTGTGCAGACTTTTTCAAAACATGGCAGGATCTAATCAGTAATATTTTGAAATGTTTATAAAGCACAGAGAATTTGTTGATTTAGGTATTTTTAAAAGCCTTAAATTTTACACCGTTTGGCTTCTCTCTCTCTCAAGGGTGGGGATCGATCTGTTCTTAGCATAATTCTTTTTTTTTTTTTTTTTTGTAAAAATTGATTGCTATGTATTGATTGTAATAAAATTAATAAAATAAAAAAAAAAAAAAAAAAATAAATTAGAACTTGTTACTGTCAAACTAGGCAGGAGGAAATGTGTTCTATGCATCTTTAATATCACTTAATGAAGAGGGATTCATCAGAGCATTCTGTTACAGAATGATCAAAAGCACAAAGGGTAGAGGTTCATTTTATTAAGTATTGAATTAATATACAGTGACAACCAAAGTGTTCGTCTATTCCCAAATGTTTTACTAAAATAAGTTTGTTTTATTATGTTGTTATTATTATTATTCTTCTCCTTTCCTTTGCAATTAGCCATTACCCTTGAAATGTCTGTGTATGTAACAACTGTCAAAACTTGTGCCAGGATATCTGCTGATCTCTTAGTCTGCTCTTGGTATATGTTGTGTATTAAAACAACCTCCTTCTGATACTGTATATCCTTTGTTTATTTGACCATATCAGCAATCTTCTTTCTAATATTTCAGTGTGCACTGCAAGCCAAAATACTTAACTACTGTTATCTCTAAATCACCTCCAAATTTATTCTTTACAGATAACTCTATAATAATTCAACGATATAGCAATGTTTAATTTAAACATTTAACTGACTTGATGGTGTTAACATTACTGGCAATGAAATTTAACCTCATTTCTTCTAAGTTTTTTCAACCACTACTATTGCTTTATTTCTTTTGCAGGCTGTCAACTGTTGATGGAGATGGTGCATGGTGCCCAGCTGGTCCAGTATATCCTGACAACAAGGAATACATACAGGTGGACTTACAGCAGCTACATTTTATTACTTTGGTAGGAACACAAGGACGACATGCCAATGGACATGGCAATGAATTTACACGCTTCTACCAACTACGGTATAGTCGCAACGGACGTATTTATAACACTTGGAAGGACCGTTGGGGAAATGAGGTAAGAAATCTTACACAACATACAAAATAACCAGTGTCCTGACAAATCCTTGGCAACATAAACTGCCCAGTGACCAATGAACAGAGGATGAATGCACATAACTAATATGTGCTGCTAGTAATAATTTCTCCATACATATACAAGCTTGTTTATGAATTGTGATTTTTATCACTGAAAAAGTTATTTATTGGAAAGAAATTATTTCTAATATGAGCAATTTAAATGACAAAGAAAATTTTTTGCAAGCAAAACATATATAATTTGAAGAGAAACGCATGTTTCAAATGAAGGGAAAACACAATCATGCAGATTAAAGAGTAAACTTGCAGTTCAGTTTTCCTCTACAAAAGTGGTATTTGTTGGTATTGAGTATTGCAAGCAGCAGGTAAGCTGGGTATATTTTGATTTAGATCCTTTTAGTTTTGACGTATCCATAGCATCTTCAAAAGCATCAGTCAAGTCATTATAAGACAAACTTAAAGCTGATAGTATTTTAATGTGGAAGTGAAGCTTTTTGTTATTTTTCCAAATGTCTACTATATTAAATTTCTGAGGTATTTTTCACTGCGGCTTCAAGAGATATAAAGATCAACCCACTAGCTGTTCAGTTTTGCTGCCATTGTGCTTTCTTCTCATGGGATTTTGCTGTAAATCTGCAGTTATAAAAGCTTGGTACAGCTATGACAAATTTAAGACCATTTAATAATCTATATATAAAATCTCCTCCAGTTCCAGGACTGTGATTTTTGACATGCTGAAGCAGTTTGTGTGATTCAGTGATCCTTGGAGTGATATTATGAATTATGTGCTCCTGATAAGGTTACCCTCCCACTAGGACCAATTTACCAGGTGTAGAGAGGAATACTACACTCTGTTGATGGTAATTGATTTCTGCAAAATAGAATGTAATTACTTTGATGATGAAAAAGCTGAAGCTTGTTCACATGGGTTAAAAAGTACAGGCTGGATGTATCCTGACTTGTATAAGATCAGAAATCAGACTTTCCATTTGAAGCTGGTCTTAGGCCTACTGTGGAACTGCCATTTGAGAGAGGCCCTAGGAAAGTGTGGGTAATATTCTTTTTTGTTAAACCATTTGAAGGTTGAGTCAACTTTCATAACCATAACTACAAACTAGTAGTAACATTATTCTAGGATTGAACAGCAAATTCTTCTATTTGAAATTAATCCAACTCTTCCATCTAGAAGACCTTCTAATGCTTCTCTGTTGAAGTCAGAGATATCAAGGCTGAGTACTTCCTGCTCAAGATTTTTGTAGTAAAGGCAGCTGCAAAAGAGGTATGGTGAAAAGGTTTGCTAGTGTCTTTTGTGGTAACTTTATGACCCTGTAGGTGAACATCAGCAACAAGGGAAGATTTTTAAGTTGAAAATGGAGACCTTCTATGCAGTATTAGCAGACAAATCTATAGATCTCGCTAAGTGGTGGCAGCAGTTCAGAAAGCCCATGTGTGGGAAGTTTGACACCTAAGAGAATTATTTTGTGATTGACTCAAAGAGATAATAAACTTATTCAGGAGACTTTTTTTTCTTTTACAGCATATAATACACAAAAAGTCATTAAGTCATCTTTTACATTACTTTTTCTCATCCATTTTAGAAAAAAAAATCAGAGAATCAGAGAAAAAAAAATCCAAACCTACATGGCCCTGTGTGAAAAAGTAATTGCCCCCTGAACCTAATAACTGGTTGGGTCACCCTTAGCAGCAATAACTGCAATCAAGTGTTTGCGATAACTTGCAATGAGTCTTTTACAGCGCTCTGGAGGAATTTTGGCCCACTCATCTTTGCAGAATTGTTGTAATTCAGCTTTATTTGAGGGTTTTCTAGCATGAACTGCCTTTTTAAGGTCATGCCATAGCATCTCAATTGGATTCAGGTCAGGACTTTGACTAGGCCACTCCAAAGTCTTCATTTTGTTTTTCTTCAGCCATTCAGAGGTGGATTTGCTGGTTTGTTTTGGGTCGTTTTCCTGTTGCAGCACCCAAGATTGCTTCAGCTTGAGTTGACAAACAGATGGCCGGACATTCTCCTTCAGGATTTTTTGGTAGACAGTAGAATTCATGGTTCCATCTATCACAGCAAGCCTTCCAGGTCCTGAAGCAGCAAAACAACCCCAGACCATCACACTACCACCACTACATTTTACTGTTGGTATGATGTTCTTTTTCTGAAATGCTGTGTTCCTTTTACGCCAGATGTAACGGGACATTTGCCTTCCAAAAAGTTCAACTTTTGTTTCATCAGTCAAGGCTTGGCAATCATTGAGATGTTTCTTAGCAAAATTGAGATGAGCCCTACTGTTCTTTTTGCTTAACAGTGGTTTGCGTCTTGGAAATCTCTCATGCAGGCCGTTTTTGCCCAGTCTCTTTCTTATGGTGGAGTCGTGAACACTGACCTTAATTGAGGCAAGTGAGGCCTGCAGTTCTTTAGACATTGTCCTGGGGTCTTTTGTGACCTCTCGGATGAGTCGTCTCTGCGCTCTTGGGGTAATTTTGGTCGGCCGGCCACTCCTGGGAAGGTTCACCACTGTTCCATGTTTTTGCCATTTGTGGATAATGGCCCAAAAGCTTTAGAAATGGCTTTATAACCTTTATCAGACTGATAGTTCTCAATTACTTCTGTTCTCATTTGTTCCTGAATTTCTTTGGATCTTGGCATGATGTCTAGCTTTTGAGGTGCTTTTGGTCTTCTTCTCTGTGTCAGGCAGCTCCTATTTAAGTGATTTCTGGATTGAAACAGGTGTGGCAGTAATCAGGCCTGGGGGTGGCTACGGAAATTGAACTCCGGTGTGATACACCACAGTTAGGTTATTTTTAACAAGGGGGCAATTACTTTTTCACACAGGGCCATGTAGGTTTGGATTTTTTTTCTCTCTAAATAATAATAACCATCATTTTAAAAACTGCATTTTGTGTTTACTTGTGTTCTATTTGACTAATGGTTAGATGTGTTTGATGATCAGAAACATTTTGTGTGACAAACATGCAAAAGAATAAGAAATCGGGAAGGGGCCAAATAGTTTTTACACCACTGTAGGTACTGTGATGTTTTGTGTATTATGGAGAGTAGGCTTAAGTCTGATATTCCGTGCACTATTTTAATTCACTCCATCAAATGGACAGATACACAGTATAGAATGAGAAAAAAGCATCAGGAGAATAGTTTATTTATATAATTGTGAGAAATGGTGTAAAAGGCATGTTGACTGGCAAATGAAGTAAGAATTTCACAGTATTCTGTATACATTTAGCTCCATAAGTATTTGGACAGTGACACAATTTTCATCATTTTGGCTCTGTTTGCCACCACCACAGTGGATTTGAAATAAAGCAATCATTATGTGTTTGAAGTGTAGACTTTCAGGTTTAATTTAAGGGATTTACCAAAAATATCTTAAAAGCAGTTTAGGAATTACAGCTATTTTTCTGCATACTAAGAACCCAGGTATGAAGTGCTGTTAGAATTTGAGCAACACAAAATTCATTGCTTTAACTACAGATGGGTTGGACCATACGTTCAACAGAGAGCTGTTTAGGGTTTCTAATTGTTAGTGACTTAAAACCTATAATTTTATTTTCTTTAAAAAAAAAAAAAAAAGGTATGAAAAACCGAAGTCTGAACTGAGCTATGGATGTGGAGAATCATTACACCCCTACTCTAAACAAATTTTTGGATATATTTTACTGTGTTTCACATATTTGGACCACTTCCTCCAATTACTACCTCTTTTCAATGACCAGTCCTCCCTTGACCATTTCTACTCTATCAACAACTCACTATATGTATTTTACTCCTACCACTGTAGCTAGTATTGCCATTGATGAATTCACCTCTGATCATCAGTGTGGACTGTCCATAACTGAAGACCAAGTGAGGAGACAACTAAGGAAACTACAGGTAAAATTCTGCTATAACGAAATTATAGCAACAAAATTTTCATTACAACAAAGAATTTTTATGGTCCCCATATGACACGAGTCTATAGAAATCTTGTTACTGTGAAATACATTTAGCAGATACAATAATCCCTTGCTACTTCACGGTTCAGTTTTCGCGGATTCACAACTTTGCGGGTTTTTAAATATAGTAGTAGTATTTCCTAGTCTAAGAACAACAAAACCAGTTCAGTGACTAAGTGCGTTGTAACACGGTCTGTGATTGGTACATGGGAAGGAGACGACAAATCACAGCTTCCCGCTTTCTAATTGGGCCTGTGATTGGTGGTTTGATGCCCAGATCCCACAGCACCTCCGCTTGTCTTTCTGTCGCGGCCATTTCGCTTCAAGCTTTCTCACCGAACAGTTTACTTTACACTGTACTGTATGTGATTTTTTTTTTTTTTAATTTATTTATTTTTTTGTGTTGAATTTCGCTTCAATTTTCACCCCCTGCAATGGCTCCCAAATGTGCTCCTTCTTCCAAGGCTGAGCCTAAATGCCAACGAAGAGTGATGACAATCGCTGAGAAGGTGAAACTTCTGGATATGTTGAAGGAAGGGAGAATGTTCGCAGCTGTGGCTACAGACTGGCTAAGGATCTGCAAGAGCGGTCACAGGAATGGGACGACTATATGGTTCGATCGGTCCAATTTTGCAACAAGGTCGGCGACGTCATGACTGCCTACAAGCTGCTCTTTGACCGGAAAAAGAAGCAGCGGCAGCAGCTGCCGATCACAATGTTTTTGCAGCCTCGCAGAAAAGAGCCAGTTCCTACTACTACTACGGATACACCTTTGGAAACCGTGGAAGAGGTGCCCCAGGAAATGGCACCGCCGTTTTGAAGAGACGTAAAATACAGTCATCACCTTCATCGTCCTCACTTTTACTGCACAGCATATTCATTACCATCATCACGTCATATGTAGGTACGTGTACTTTGTTATACAGTAACTGTAAACTTATCTACTGATTTCATATTGCTTAACAGTTGTCCCTGTTATTACAACAACAACATTTAACAACAAGATTTATTTATATAGCACATTTTCATACAAAAAAATTGTAGCTCAAAGTGCTTTACAAAAAGAATAGAAAAATAGAAGACAGAATAAAAAATAAAAATAAGTCAACATTAATTAAAATAGAATAAGGTCCGATGGCCAGGGTGGACAGAAAAAACAAAAAAAAAATCTCAAGGCTGGAGAAAAAAACGGAAATCTGTAGGGATTCCAGACCAAGAGACCGCCCAGTCCCCTCTGGGCAAAAATTAATAGAGTAAAATAATAAAAAAAAATATTAATAAAGGTTGGGTTGTAAACAGTACAGGGAGGGTTTAAAAACGTCCAAATACACGTTAAATTAGTAAATAAATATGGTGTCCCTACCTCGCGGAAATTCAGTTATCGCGGCCGGCCTTGGAACCGATCTCCCGCGATAAATGAGGGATTACTGTACTTGAATGACAACGAAGTGACCTTGAAATGCCTGAATGAATTATCCACAGAGCAGTTAGTTCTTTGGTAACAACTGAGTTATGCACAACAATCCCTAAACAGAGACATTGTTCAAAGAAAATTTTTTTTTTATATAAACTTTCCTTGTACTGTTTTTGCTGTTTTTGTTTTCGGTGGTTTTCACTGATAACTTCTGCTTGTCAACATTTGAAAAACATCCTTGGAATTTAACTCATTGTCACCCTCCTATAGAAACGGCAGACACGAAAAAACTAACAGTTCATATAAGAAAAGAAAACTTTAAATTTTTGCAGCCCTCGTTTGCGACAAAAAGAAAAAAGACATTGCCATTGACACTGTCAACTTTCTTGAAAGACCAAGCAAAACAAGAAAAAAAAATCTTTGGTTGCACATGTATGCGAGCTGTTGCATTTGAAAACACAGAAAAAGCCGTTTTTGTGGTTCAGTGATGCTCGTTCAAGAAACATACCTATTAATGTGACATTCATTCAAGAAAGTGAGGTTTCTAAACTCTCTTGGGACCTCCCCCAAGTGAACAACACACCAAAGAGTGTCCTGAAGTGAGATCACTGTGACCGTGGTAGACTGTTTATCTGTTGCCGGGGCAACAGCAGGCTCACAACTCTGCTGCGGCTCGCACTGAAGCAAACTGAAAAGATCTCGATGGGTGATGCAAGGAACAATGTAAATGCAGGGAAACCGGATTACTTGGCCACTAACCTGGTCACTACCCTGCCTGAGTGCTGTGTCTGTTTATAGGAGAGTGGCAGATCCTGCTACAATAAATAACCGTGCTGTTCCTGTTTCAAGCTAAATAAAGTTGGGGTAAAGCCTCATGTTTTCAGTTGTAAGACAGGGACTTATAGCGTGCCCACAGTCTTTTAGGATTCACTTCTATGGCGCTTCACTGCACCGCTGTAAGCCTGCCATTGCCCTGCCCCGGCAACGGACAAATAATCTTCCACAGATGCGGCAATCGCACCGAACTGGCAGTACTGTTTAGATTATTTATTTATTTATTTTTTTATTTCTCCAGTGCCTTAAATACTACCCAGCTATCCCTGTTCAAGACTAAATTTAGGGATATGAAGGTTGATGAACCTTTGGTGTTCTGAATAAATAGACTGTCTGTCTGGCATACTGCAGTTTGATGCTCAAAAACTATGTCTCTAATATGCAAGTTAGTAACAGTGAAGCACCAAAAGAAAAGGTTCTGTTACCTTTTTTACTCATCCTGTACACTTTGCACTTTAACTATGCAAGCAGGTCTTGTCACTTCCAGCTATTTTCTGATGATTAGTATAGGAATCAGTTAGACAGCTTCTTGTTATAAAGAGAGCAGTCTGCAACTCAGCATCAGCAAAAGTATTGGGCTTTTTTATTAGATTTTGCCATACCAAAGAATGTGTATTCCCAGCCACTGTCCAGGAAATGGATGTGGAGGTAGTACTCTGCTTACAGATTCAGTGGAACCTCAGTTTGCGAGCATAATTCATTTTGGAAACGTGCTTGCAATCCAAAGCACTTGTATATCAAAGCAAATTTTTCATAATGGAAACTCGGATGATTCATTCCACAACCCAAAACTATTCATATAAAAATGATTAATACAAAATATAACGTAAAAATACATAAAACAAATTAAACTGCGCTTTACCTTTGAAAAGAATCATGGCTGGTGTGAGTGAGTTTCTAAACTCTTTTGGTATTCCACCTAACGGGACAACAGGCGGAAGAGCATCCCGAAGCAACTGCAGACTCTAAAGCGATGTAGCAGTTCGCTTTAAAAGCGAATCCGAACAGGTCGCGGAAATGCTATAAGCGCTTGCCATTGATGGGCAATACAGGAAGATTATAAATCCGCAGAGCACAGTATTACTTGTCCACTAATCTGGCTCCAAACCTGCCTGACTACTGTGTCTGTGTACAGTTAGTGGCAAATCCCACTACAATAAATAACTGTGCTAAATAAAGCTGGTGTTGCTAAAGCACTGAGACTCTGCTTTGTGTTTTGGGGTGCAAGACAGGGACTCGAAAGTTACAAGACACACATGTTGTCCCCATGCTATAGTAAACAGTATACGCTCGTACGGATGTTGACTGTATGAGTGAGGCATGCCGATTCAGACGGAGAATGGGAGACGATTCTCCACAATGTTGCAGAGAGAGAGAGAACAACTATGGCAGACAAAGCATATACATACTACTCATATTGCAAGACATCGCTTGTTTATCAAGTCAAAATTTATTAAAATTTTAGCTCGTCTTGCAAAACGCTCACAAACCAAGTTACTTGCAATCCAAGGTTCCACTGTACCTGCGAGTTCACATCAGTGACATGCTGCCCTGGTCAAGTAACACAGAGCAACAACAGTGACGACGATCTAATCAATAATATTTTAGAATAAGCTCTTAAAGCACCAAGGGAGCAATTATTTCCACATTTCTTTTTCTTCCCCATTCATCTCTATTGGCCTATCAAACTCATCAATTTAGGTATGTTTACAAGCCTTATTGGCCATGTAAAAATTGATCGGTTTGTATGGAATGATAACAATAAAATTAATAATAAAAAAAAAAAAACGTGATGGTAAAAGGTTTATGAACTTTTAGACTTTTCTCTATTTATGTATCAATTTTTACATATCTCATAAAACTAGATAAAGAGAACAAATCAGTTAATCAAATGACACTAATTTTATACTTGTCAATTTATTTCATGAGGAAAATGATGCAATGTTACAAATTTGTGTGTCAAAAATGTGTATCTTTTTGCTTTCAGTAACTAGTAGTGATGAGCAGGCAATGAGGGTTTTGCTTCGTTGTGAATTCAATGAAATTGCAAAAATGTTTGGGAACTTCATTTCCTCCTTCACTATTTACTTCAAAGCCTGTCAGAGGTAAATGAAATGGTTTTCATTATCTTATAATGGTGTGTGGCTTGCAGCTCCCCAAAACTGACACAGACAGATGCAGGACAAGTTCAGCCACACACATTCTTGTGGGAAATGTAGCAAAGCAAAACAAGCACCATAAATACACAGCAATGCCATCTTATGGATTGAATGGTGGGTATCCCTGATGTCCACATGACCATCATCAGTTTTGTTCTATGTGAAGCCTGAAAACCATAAGGACTAACCTCTTTGTTAGGTAGAATGCCCAGTGTGTGCTGGGCAGTCTTTTGGCATTGGAACGCCTGCAGATTTGGTTTTTCCTCCAGCCTGTGGTGGTGTTGGTTTTTTTTTTTTTTTTTGGGAGCACTTTGAGCTGTTTTGTTTATATTAAAACTAGCAAAATACCCGCGCTTCGCAGCGGCGAAGTACTGACTTAAAATTTTTAATAAGAAGAAAATTAAACCGTTTTAAACTGAGGGAAAATATACCAATAATTATTTGTTAATGATCTCGTTGTATACCACATTTTGAGTTCGCCCTCCGGTTGTATTATGACCAAGCTGTGCGCTGAGCTTACTCTTGAGCATGCAGCGTATAGTTGGCCATGTGAACAGTAATCTTGTTTCAAATCTCACAGCTTGGATTGCTGCTGTCATAATCGGTTTGAGTTTCATGGTTTGTTTCAATGACGACAGTATTTGCAGGACTTTTGTTGAAGTGACATTCGGCATCGAAAAGGACTTGTTGCTATTCTTTTCTCCCTTCAGCGTGGACCGTGATGAGGCTCCAAGCTCACCTACATCTAGAGCTGATTGAGCTTAAGTGTGACGAGTGCCGTAGCCGACTGCAGCAGCTGTCTCTTGTGCCTTTTTACCAGCAGCTGGATAAAGGCAAGTTTCCAGAAATGCAAACATTTGCAAAGAAAAGGTTGAGCTTGTTTGGCTCTACATATTTGTGTGAGCAGACTTTCTCTGTTCTGAACTTAAACAAGAACCGCCTGAGATCAAAACTCAGTGACTCCCACCTACGTGCCATTTTACGCATGTCTACTACTGCTCTCAAACCAGACCTGACCTGTGTTCTGAAATCCAGATCTGTTTCACCCTTCACATTATTGTCAATAGCTTAACTGTTGCTCTGATATCAGAATTAGACACAGCTGTATTTTACAGAGTTTTTGAATGTTTTCAATTTCTGCTAGAAATTCAGATAACTTGTATGCTGTGATCTGTATATCTGTTTTGGGCAAGACAGGGGCTTATAGCGTAATCCTGATCTTATATGATTTGCTTCTGTGGTGCTTCACTGCATTGCTGTGAGCCTGCTGTTGCCCCAGCAACAGACAAACAATCCTCCGCAGATGCTGCAATCGCGCTTCGAGACACACTTCAGCATGACATTCTCATTCGGTGGGTGTGAGCAGGCTCCCAAAAGAGTTCAGAAACCAGCACGACATGCTTCCGCATTTAGATAATGTTCGCGTTGAATTCCTCCCACCCAATTGCACAGCAGTGCTTCAGCCATTGGGTTTGGGCATCATTCGCACCCTAAAAGTGTATTATGGCAAGAAAATGCTGAGAAAAATTCCCATCAGCATAACTTGTAGGAGATTAAAATTAACGCAAAAGTGAAATGATTGCAAACACCTGGGGCCTCATGTATAAATGGTGCATACGCACAGAAATGTTGCAGAAGAATGTCTCCACGGTACCTAATACCCTGTCGTACACAGTTTTCCGCATGGTTTTGCAGACTGCCGGCACCCAGCATCAAAACAGTTCTACTGTTCCTGTGTGTTTATTCTTTCTTTTCCTGACGTGGCTTTATAAATACACTGAAGTTAACCGCATATTGTTTATTAGTGTAATGCATCTGATTGTAATTAACCTGTAACAATATAATGGTCCAGGGAATAGCCATAGTATTCCAAATACCATAACTGCTTTAGCGTTGTTACTCTCACTGTACCACCTTCTTTCAGCTGCTCCCGTTAGGGGTTGCCACAGCGGATCATCTTTTTCCATATTACTCTCACTGTACCACTCGGAGTATTTATATCACTGTATCCGAGTGGGGAATCACAGTAGCAGCTGATTGGAAAGAGAATTATCAGTATACAGCATCAAGCACATGCTTCCTGTACGGACCTCGCGGTTCAAAAAACGTTTCATCCCAAGAACTATAAATGCACTCAATTGCTCCTTGTAGAACTGTTTGTACTTTTATAAGTACAATTACCCCACTGTAAACTTGCACTACAGTTATAATATTGCACAACCTGTGCCACTTTATAAAGAGCGTATTTATATATGATGACGATATCATTTTTAAGATGAAATTAAGCAAAATGTTGATAAAATTTTAACTTCATTTAAATCTGTATTGTTAATAATTAAACATGTGAGGACATGGTGCTGCAGTGCTAGCAAGTTCACATATTGTTCCTACCTCGCGCTGTATATTTACTGAGGCTGGCGTGACACTAGAAGGATAGAATAATTAAACAGGTACTATGAAGATATTTCAACGTCCTTTAAAAGTTTTGAAGAATCGTCGTTATAAGCTTATAGATGGCTTAAAGTCTATTACAGAGCGGATTGTGTGACGATTGGGTATTTGGGGAAAGAAAAGTAAGGACAAGAATTGAAGGTTAGTACGTTTGAAAGAGACAGTACTGCTACAATAAATTATTTCATCGAAGGTCCCGCATGGTGCAGCAGCATCTTGTGTAAGACGTGAACACTGCGCCATCGTGTTCCCATGTTTAATTACATGCTTTCATTCCAATCATGAAAATATCAGGTATACATCTCAGTATTTAAATTATTCAGAGAGCTGTAATATCACAAATGTAATGGATTCTGTGTCCTGTCGGAGAAAGAGAAAGAATGAAAGCACATAGTGATTCACACACACAGAACACATTGAAGATCAAATACAAAACAAAGCATTTAACATGCTACTTTAGTTACTATGGGATTTGAGAAACTAGTAAATTAAATGATTTTAAGATGAAGTTTATGATGTTCTACTTTAATCTCAAAATTTCCACTTTAATCACGTAGTTTATTTTGTCATCAAAGTTGACATTTCATGCTTTTTTTTTTTTTCCCCCACTGTGTGCCTACTTTTTTTTTTTTTTTGTCTGCACCCTAATAAGCTCTCATATGACACTCAGACGGTGGGCTACGACTCGCCTTTTCACAGCGACTTTGATATGTGACTTCTTTTTTTTTTGGCACTGTGTGACTTTGTGAAGTTGAGCTTTCGAGTGTCACTCGATCAAATTCCTTTTGTTGATTATACCACTGTTTAAATCAACAAATAGTATGTTTTTCCTTTGCCTCCACTTGGTATTCGCTGAAATTATTTCCCCCCCATGCTTTTCCCATTGTCTTTTCACAGAACGCTGAGCTTAAGGGCTATTTATATTGATTTGCATATTCAAAGAGGCGTAATTCTGGGAGGAGTTAGGGCGTGACATCAGGTGCGTGCACAAGCGTTACTTTTCACGCTGACCAGGATTTATGCAGCGGAAGTTGGCGAACGCACAGATTCCTGCATCTGGATTTTTCTGTGTGTAAGCACATTTCGTTTTTGTGCTTGCGTCATGTTATAGTGTGAATTCTACACAAGTTAAAGAAAGCACTATAGTAACAAATACAGAATCTCATTACAACAAAATTTTTGTTGAAACAAAATTTTTTTAGGTCCCAGGGAGTTAATTGTAACGGAATTTTACTTGTATACTGTAAATCTTACAATAGCAAAAGTTACAAATCATACAGAGTGATTATCTGAAAAACAGATTTTAAAAGTATTTTATTACAAAATCTGCTTTTAAGGGTTTGTTTAGATGCAAGTATCCTAAATTTATTTTGGAATTAACTAATTTAACAGTACAGATATAATAATGTTTGAATTTGTATTTTTAGTTTTATTTTAAGCAGTTTTTTTCAGTTGCTGGAGAAAAAAGTTTCAGAATATATTTGAAATGTATATATGGTCATATAAACCAGATAGTCCATGATGATTTCATTCTTTATAAACCCTGAGCTGAAATTAAGTGTGCTGCTTGGTCCAGCCTATTTTGGTAACCTGTTATAGCAACATAACTAAGGCACCTATGATGACAGACCAGAGCTGCCACTTTCTGACCAAGATCTTTAGAAGTAAATCCTTTGTACACCTACTCTTCATTTTTAGTTCAGTAATCATGTGGTTTGGCTCATTATTGTACATATTAGTATAATAGTACAGTATATTCTATGCATATTCATATGTTAAACAAGATATTTATCTGATTTTGACTGTTTGACTAATTTACTTTTACTATTAGTCAACTATAACCAATTTACTTCATCTCAACTTTATTTGTTGACTAAAACCAGACTAAAACTAGCAAGAATTAAATTACTAAAATGTGGCTAAAAATCAAATGCAATTTAGTCAGAAGACTAAGAATAAAACTAAATCAAAGTGTATTGTCAAAATTAACATTGCAGGTTAGTGTTTCAGACCTCAATCTGTGTTTCAATTCCACTGTGCATGTCAACTAGGTGCTTTGAACTGCGCTGAGGGTAGGATGGGTCATTTCCACTGCGCATATCAGCTTAGTGCTTTGAACCACATTCTGCACTCCATTTTCCCTGTGCATATCCGCTCAAAATTTTGAATCCTCATTCATCAAGCTTGATTTGAACTACACATGGCATCACCGGGTTTCAAAAACTTGATGGAATTGTCAGGAAAAATACATTTTTGTGGATCTTTTTAAATGATTGTGCCCAAGAATACTTAATGTGAAGGAATAAAACTATAAATATACATTTTACAAATTCTGACTAGTAGATTGCATAATGCTTCAAAAAAACAGCTTTAGTAATAAGAGTCATGACACCTCTGTCACCACAATACTCGCTTTTCATAAATATCCCCACTTTGCCTCTTATCATTGTTATAACTATTTTTGTAATTGATTAAAATACATCAGAAGTAAATGTGCATCTTGTTTAATGTTTATAATGAAACTAAATATTTGATTATTATGTCTAACAACACTAACAATAGGATGAGCTTTGTCGTGTTTCTTGTGGTAGCATAAGGCTGGTCTCCCATCCAATTAAGGAACCGTGCTCCATCCCAGCTAGGATGCCTGCCCTTGCAGGCTATAATTTAATTAATTAAAAACTATAATTAATTTGTGGCACTTTAGTCTACTCTGCTCTTCATTTTCTGAGTGGCTTGACTCTTTCAGAAATTTAAGGCTTTTATTATTAGTACAATGCAATGTAATCGGTTCAGATCAGTTTTATTGTTAGGTGTACAAAGTACAATGAAACTGTTATGCTTTCTTTTTACTATGCTGCCCCTTGGCGTGGTCCTTGCTCTATAGGGTATATACAATAGCAACAGAAAATCTAAATGGACAGTGTAGTGTTGAGTTGTTACAACTCCTTTCATAATGACCACTGCAAGCATACCATTGAGCCAGTAATGATGCTTACCTTGAGAAAATAGTACCACGAATCTGTGATAGAATAATTTCTAATAACTTCATTATCACAAAAATGCCTCATAAAAACATAAGGCCTGCTTTCTTAAATTGAAACCTTTGCAGGATCAAAGTGGGTGTATTTGATAAGTATTACAGCTTTTTGCTTTATCTTTGGACCTGACACCCAGCATCCCCATTGTAAACTGCAAGAATGGACAAAGTATTTTTAAAGTTTATAAAAAAAAAAAAAAATACTTCAAAGTTAGGACACACTTTCAAGTGGTAAATTAATATATACCATGATTGTGAAGAAGCAGCATTGACTTGAAAAATAATCAAATGTATCCTTTAATTTGATCAGTATTCTCTGATGTGGGGTCCTACCAAGGGCTTTCTGAAAACCAACATAAAAAATATCATTTGCACCTCTCTGATCATATGCATATGTTGCTTCCTTATAAAATTCCAACATATTAGTGAAACACAAAATTCCTCTGCCTGAAATGATGCCGATTGGTCACTAATATACCTGTTCTGGTCGTGTAATGTTTAATCTCCTCCCTAAATAATGGCATCCGCTAATTTACTTGTGATGTATGCTAAGCTTGCTGGCCTATAGTTACTTGGATAAGCCCTTCCTTTTCCTGAAAAGAAAATATTATTATCCATGCTGTGGGAGTTAATCATCATGAAAATCTTAATTTTTTATGAAGTACTCTTTACTTACAAGTTGTTTTCCAGTTGAGTGGTATTTAGGCACCCTCTGGTGGTAAGAGTAAGTTGTTTGCCTTAATGTTCCAGATTCATTTTTTAATTTTAGAGAAATAAAGCTAGCTTCTTTAACATAGGGAATGAGTACTTGCAATACAAAAATAAGGTCAGTTTGTGAGTCCAGTGATTAAAATAAACAGTTTTTGAGGTGGGTTTAGAATAAGAAAGCAGTCTACCAAACTTAAGTATTTACAAAGTGCCAGTGTAGATAAGGTGGGAAGCAAGCAATACATTAGGCATATGTTCAGCTGTTGGTCATTAAAGCAGAAACTTTTTCCATGTTATACTAATAATGCCCCGTGACCCTGTGGTTTGGATATAGCGGGTTGGATAATGGATGGATACTAATAATTACGTGAAGTGTATAATGTGTGAAGAATTTAGTCCAAATATCAAATAAATGCATGAGTTGGGATTTTATCTGCACTGTTTATTTGGGCACTGTTTTGTTTTTGGTTTTCAATAAAAGCCCTTTAGCACTTTTGCATCAACCCCTTGTTTGGAATGTATGAGTCCTCATTTGCTTGGCTCATCCCTTGGTTATGTTATCGACGGTGGCAGGTACAAGAGGCTCCCGGAAGCTGGTAGTGTGAAGCCAACCCACATTGTCACACTGCCAAGCAAATAAATGTAAATTGAAAGTATTATGCCACATTTCCAGCATTCAGTGTTAACAGGCAGAGTTACTGAGTTAAACATATTCACTACCGATCAATACACAAATACATAAGGAGAGAACATACAAACCCCATGCCAGCTCTACGCTGCCACTCAACCTATATGTCAAAACATCTGTACTGAGCTGGATGACTGAAGCACTCGCATGCAAGACAACACCAGAATTTTTTTTATTTTAGTTTCAATGTGTGTTTCACTCCTGGCTCATCCAAGAAGAGGCAGTGACTTCCTGTAAAAAGCCTTACAAAACGTTTTGTTTCCATTCACCATCATTTTATGACCATTACCATTGATTTCATTGGAACATGTCTTTGACTGAAAATGCTCAAAAACTGTGGATGCAGGAGTTTTCTAAAACACTTGCTGCTAAAATGCTTAGGTGTGAACAGTGTTATTGAAAATTATGGAAATAACTTTTCAAGCCATTTTGAAGCATTCTGGTACTGCTAACACATTAGAAAAATGCTTAGGTATCAATGGGCCCTTACACTCAAAGTATTGAGCAACCAGTGTTAGAGAATCTTAAAATTACAATTAAAAATGTATCCATCCATCCATTTTCCAACCCGCTGAATCTGAACACAGGGTCACGGGGGGTCTGCTGGAGCCAATCCCAGCCAACACCAGGCACAAGGCAGGAACCAATCCCGGGCAGGGTGCCAACCCACCGCAGATGTAGGGAATCAAGCACCATAAAATATATGAAGGTGT
This sequence comes from Polypterus senegalus, assembly GCF_016835505.1. Lineage (NCBI taxonomy): Eukaryota > Metazoa > Chordata > Cladistia > Polypteriformes > Polypteridae > Polypterus > Polypterus senegalus. The sequence continues at coordinate 161,646,831 of NC_053164.1, read as the reverse complement.
TAGATTGGCTAGAGCCTTATATATAATTATAAATATTTTAAAAATCAATACTAAAGGACACTGCCAGTGTAATGATGCTTTGATTGGTGAGAGATGCTGAAATTTCCCTTTTTAAATTAAAATTCTTGCTGCTGCATTTTGGACTAATTGCAGCCAATATCTATTTTTGGCATTCCTGATAGGAGTGCATTGCAGTAATCAAGACAGCTATAGACAAGTATTAACGTTTTGGCTTCTTACAGTGATATAAAAGATACAACTCTTACAGTGTTTCTTAAATGAAAAAATGCAGTCTCTGTAATATGCCAGGTGTGGGAATTGAAGTTTAGCTCTTAATATAAAATGAAGCCGAGAATCTTTAAATCTGACCTTATTTGTAATGCAAGATAGCTTAATTTATTTTTAAGGTATTTTTCATTTGCTACCAATAATTTAAATTTCAGTTTTTTTTCCTTAAGTTTAAGAAAATGGTTACTCATTCATTTGATGATGCAGGTAAGACACTAAATCAAGTATCAGTTTCATCTGGTGCTATCGACAAGTTGTTTTAAAATGATCAGGATTAATGAGAGTAAATAGACTGAGAATAATAAGCAGCCTAAAATAGATCTCTATAATTGCTACAACTGACGAAGACTTTTCTGCTTGCGATATGTGTGACGCCAACTCAAGGCATGGCCAGAATGTCCAACCCAGTGTCTAAGGTGGTCAATAAGAGTTCTTTAGCCAGTAGTTTCACATGATTCACTCATGTCTAACAGAACAAGAACTGATAGATTATGTGAATCAGCATTAAGATATTAAGTTACTGACTTACTTTTAACCAAAGGAAATTGTCATACCTAATTATTATAAAGGTTAAAAAATCAGAAAATGATTTAATGAATGAGGCATTATTTTTTGGTGATCAATAGTTACAAAAATAAAAAGTGGTAACACTGATAGCAAGACACTCAAAAGGTGCTCATTACTAAGCCACATTTCACCTAAGATTAAATTGTCTTTTTTCCATCAGTAATAACACTGTTTTCATAAAATGTTTTGCTAGTTTATGCTGTAGCATTAAATAACACCATATCAAGGGTTTCAGAAAGATGAGGCTGCGTAGAAATTATACTACAACTAAAGATTCCTGTGAAGTTACTGGCATTAATGCCAAATTGTCTGTGGTCTTTATCAAATATATTGTTCATAATTTTAGACTCTATAATGCACACCACTTTAGATAGACATTTTGCAATTTTATTAATTTTTTCTATGAGATCAGAGATATTATTATAAATAATGCCTTGAATCTGCTGGGGTGTAGTCCATCCTGTCTGTAGAAGCGTGGTCTCTCCCAAAGGAGATCCCAGTGCCAAAGAAGCTGATGTCCTGTTCCTCACAGAAGGATCACAGTCCATTGTTCAGAGACAGAAGAATGCTGTAACCCTCACTGGATCTTGTCATCATTGGTAGCAGCCTGGAGAAGGTTCAGGAAGGTAGAGTTACTAATAACATGTATTTCTCGACAGTCAAAAGATAGTAGGAGAGCTAGACAGATCAGACATAACAGGCTGGGAAATTGCAGGTGAGAGGCAGGTAGTTGTCTGCTCATGTAGCTAGTCAACTTCACAGTTAAGAGCTGGGTAAAACAGTGAGGAAGTGATCTGGGAAGGCCACTTCTGTTGACAAAGGAAAAAAATGATGTAAAAGCTTCTTTGTATGAATTAATTTAATATCATTAAGTTAGAAAATGTCAGTTAATTGAAGGAGTCACTCATTAAACTTATTTGTTCTGTATATGAAATAATACATAGAAACTTTAAGTTTTAATAGTAATAGCAGCAGTAGTAGTAGTCTTTACCTTTACCATTTGAATATGTCTTTCCTCATGTTATATAGTAAGTTGGTGGTGCACATCTGTGTGGCAGTTTTATTAGCTGCCTGTAAATAGTTCTCTTATTATTTTGTCTTTTGATGTTACATTTTTGAGTTTGTAAAAGCAATCCTTCAGTCTTCCTCAGGTGAACTTTGATAACACACATGGCTGGCAGTCCTATTGTGGCTTGGTCATACTACTGAAGACAATTGGCAAAGATGAGGCAAATGGTGTAACAAATTAAATAGGCACAACAATTCGTGGCTTGGCTATGATTATTTAAGTAGGAGACTAATGTATTTTTATATTTATGGAGACATTGTGACCCTGTGTTAGGATATGGCAGGTTGGGAAATGACTGACTGCTTCACAATAAGGGTGGCTGTCTCTACTTTGTGTTCAGACAGTGTTATGAGCTGAATGTGATTTTAACATTTTTCTGACCATGTTTTGCACCCTTTTTTATCTTTCTTTTGCTTTTTTAGGGGTTTTGACATATGTAGAATTATTTTTTTCTGTTTAGCTCTTCTTTTGTGACATCTTTGTTTGTCTTAGTCATCCTCCATTTTGATCATGTTGAAATGGCCACCTACCCTGAAGTGCATGGAGCATGATGTCACTAAACCACTGGTATAAAGATCCCCCCAGGCACTTATGGGCCATCTGAATTTACAGATACATCTCTATGTGCTGGGGAATGCTTTTTCAATTTAGGATCTCCAGTTTAAAATAATTAGGACTTTGATTTTTGATGATGAATTAGCATGCAGTTTATTGATTTTGCTGAAAGATTTAGGACTGATTTTTGGTTTAGACTTTGGCTTGAATAACAACTTATTTTCTGGTCACATTCTATTTAAATGATGTCTCTCTTTTTTTTTCAAAAAGGCATAGACAGGAGTGCTACATCTGGTAAGAACAGACATAGGGGCCTATGTGCTTTTTCAACAATGTATGGTGTAGAAACACAACTTAGAATAAGATGCAACTTTGGAAAATTTTGTGCAAAATTTGGGAGTCTATTTTTCTGTGATCACATTTTTGCAGAAAAGGGGAGGCTGGTAAAATAGCCTTATCTCAAAATAGATAGATAGAACTGTTTTTGTCCCCAGGGGAATTTGGCTTGTTACAGAAGCTTTTAAAATACATAAATAAATATGCACACACACCGGAATGACTATAAAGCAAGAAAATTAAAAGGAAAAATGTTCTGACTTGGCTGTCACAGTCAGTGGCGGACTGGCCATTAGGGCATTCGGACAATGCCCGGTGGGCTGTGGACTCTGGTCTGGTCATTGGCTGGCCGTTTCATGAAATACATTTTATGTACTGGTTACTGTTTGACATTAAAATTAATTTTCTAAACTACTAAACATTATCTGTCCAGTACTGCGATTTATATAGTCCTATATAATGTACTGTATTACATCATCAAATTGTTTTAATTGTCTGTACACAACGCTGCAGTGAAAAATTTGGTCAAAACTGCCTTTTGCCGATTTCTGTTTCGATACCACTACATTTCGGTTAGTATATATATTATTGCAATTTATTTTATCTCATATCTAGTATTTAAATTCTTTGGTGCTAATAATTAGTTTAGATTATGTATTATGCATTTTATTATTCTCTGGTCGTTGGCGTGAGCGATTAATTAGTGGTTTTCAACTGCGATTATTAGTATGATGAATTAGTTATAAAGCACAGGATAGGAATTTTTTATTTTAGGACAGAACATTTATGGTTTAAGTTAATGGAACATTTCAATAATGTGAGGTTTTCATTATAACCTCAGTTATAATTTATTCCATTGTAAATGAGCAGTTTGGTTATCGAGTTGAAAATAATTGTTTCATACCTGTAATCACTTACTTTGCTTTAGGCCGCCTTACTGCCTATATGGGTAATTTGGCATTGAATTAAGTAAAGTTGTATTAACACCAAATCTTGACCTGGTCCTCGTTTGACCTCCGTATCATTGTCATTCATTTCAACCATTCAACGTCTTTTGCCAAGTATGAATGAAGCTAAACAGATGAGGAGTAAAAGGTGAACGTGATCGAAAGAAAAAGAAACTTGCAGAAAGTGCTTCAAAGTGCAGAAACCTTGTGGATCTGTTCAAAGGTACTAATACTGGCCCTCGGCCAGATGGGCCTGGTGAAGTAAGCGAACAAGGGGTTGAAGAAATGGATTCGGTTCCTACCGTTCATGAACCATCACCAGAACAATCAGAAGATGAAGCTAGACCATCAACAGGTTTAGATGGAGTTCATATCATGGGCTAATAGCAAGTAGCAAGCCACGTACTCATTACAAATTTTAAGAAAATTACAATGAATAATGGGTCGACCTCGTCACCTCATTAGTTGGAGGCCCAGGCCGGTTTTGAGACCCAGTCTGCTCCTGGTCACAGTGCAGTATTATACAGACATATTGCTGTTGGTAATGAGGAGACCTAGCAGCATTTCTTGACACAGTTCTGCTCAGTAATTCATTGGCTGAAAGTACCTTGTTAGTGTGTTGGAGAGAAGATGTGCAGCATTGTTCATAATTGGTTTTATTTTAATTTTCTCCTTTGCTACTTCCTTCATTGGTTCCAGAGTGTGTCGTGTAACTCAGCGTGCCCTTTTAATTAGCCTGTTGACTCGATGGGCCTCTCTTGAAGTGATACTACCAGCCCAGCATACCAGAGCATAGAAAATCAAACTGGCCATCACAGAGTTATAAAAAATGTGAAAGGTGTCACCTCCCACATAAATGCAGTCTCCTAAGGAAAAAGAGCCTGCTCTATCCTTTCTTATGTAGTTTCTCGGTGTTCTGAGACCAGTCCGACGTCATTAATGTGGACCCCCAAGTAGTTGTAGGAGTGGATTACGTCTACATCCACTTCTTGAAAAGTGACCAGACATAGAGGGTGTTTGTAGCGAAAGTCAAAGCAAATTCCTTGGTTTTACTGATATTAAGATGCAGGCAATTCATTTTGCAACAAGAAACAAACTTCTGCACGTGACTGCTATACCGTACTGTGTCTCATCCCCTTTATCAGTACATCCCATACGTGCAGAGTCATCTGAGAATTTCTGCAAGTGATATGACCTGGTGTTTATATTTGTAGTCTGAGGTATACTGATTGAAGAGAAAAGAGATAGGACTGTTTCATGTGGTGCTCCAGTGTTGCTCACATCCATATCTGAAACACAGTCCTTGAGTCTCACAAACTATGGTCTGTCCAACAGTCCATTATCTAGGTCACCATAGGTTCATCCACCTGCATATCTGTGAGATTATCCTTCACCAGGATGCTTGAAAGGTACTGAAGGAACTGGAGAAATCAGAAACCATAATCCTCACAGTACTGCTTTCCAGGTGAGAATAAACCTTGCGGAGCAGATAGATAATTGCATCCTCCACTACAGTCTTTTTCCAATATAAAAACTGCAGTGGGTCCAGATGGTCTGCCACAAGAGAACTCCTAGTCTAGGACCAGTCTTTCAGAGGTCTTCATGATATGAGACATAAATATATCCCAGCCTTGAAGTAGTAAATGTTCTCTTCTTCTTTTTTCTGTTTTGTTTAACTAACAACAGTTGGTCAGTAAATAGGGGAAAAGTGAAGAAGAGTGGAAAAAAAGAGGCAGAGAGGGGGAATACTGCATCGCAGGGTATCCTTTTGCCCTTGATGCAGTTAACTGCATTGAATCATCTCTGAATTGTACAACTTGATGAATTCCTTTTCCTTTTTGTCTACTGTGATGCAAGTGATAGCTTAATCACAGCAACTCTCCATTTTTGTCTTTCCTGTGGCAATTGTTCAGCTTCCACTATAGTCAAATCCATTATTTTTTCCAGTCTTCTCTGGTTTTCTCGAGCCAGTGCTTCTTTGATCGTTGGCTGTGAATATAATGATATTGCGGAATTATGAGGAATTTTGTCTGTTGCCATTAGTTCTACATGTCAAAAGTATGTCAGCCTTCTCTCCTATATCTTAACATTACATCATACTGGATCCCAAGTGAGGAAGAAAATAAGCCACACTATTTTAATTTTAACAAAAATAGGTTCTTAATATCATTAGTGATGATTCAGACCTTTACATTAAAGTTCTGAATGCCAGTCAAAGTAGTCTCCAGTTTTTAATTGCTTGGAAATCTTCCCCTCATTCTTGTTGTTCCATCAATCAAAGTCAACCTGCTTACTTCATATCAACAAAAGTTAGATCATGTCTGGTGACCCATGACTAGCAAGCATTTATCAGTGTCATTGCTTACAGAGATCATTAATTTATCTTATCAGGAACCGCCTGTCCTTGAAACTCCTTTATCATCACAAACCTCTACTGACCCACTGTGGAAATATTTTATAGGTATGATATACTTAAGTTCCTACAAAGATATAGACTGCCACTGCCAGAACATGTGGTCTGGAGCCTAAACCATTAAGTGGCACTTACAGGTAATTAAATATAATCTTTATGTATAAGTTTGAAGTGGATGTGCAGGTGGTTGGTTTTTTTTAGTTTAATTTTTAACCAAACTACTTCTGTATGGGAAACAAGTTTAAGACCTGGTTGTGTAAATCAATTGCGGTTTATAGGAAGCTTTGCACAGCGTGGAACAGAAAAATGCTACAGGTTTTATTTTAGTAAATTAGAAACTATAAAAGTGTAAAGTAAGTAAAGGGAAAGAGGAGAAGTGAGGTACATTTTTTGTGTTTTATCCACTGACCTCCGCTGAAGATTAAAGAATAAAGAGGAAACAGGAATGGCACAACTGAAATACAAGGTCTGGACCAATTTTATTATAGTTAATGAAAACTAAAATCAAACTATTATTAAAAAAACATTTTTGTAAACTGAAATAAAATAATTAACAAAACTGAAATGAAAACTATAAAGCTAAACAAAACTGTTAAAGTAGCCGAAAAGACTAACTGAAAAAAAAAAAGAATTTACTAAAAAATATTTTTAGTTGTCATTTTTGAATGAAAATTCTTCTCGTTAGTCTTTAACCCTTGTAACTTTTAACTCTAAAAACCAAAAGTAATCCACCGCAAGCTGCCCACATATATTCATCCAGTGAACGGCGGCTGGTAATGGAGGGCGGTTATTCACACAGTATTTGTGGTGACAAAGCGAGTTGAATACAGGTGCGTAAAGTGTGTGACATAGAAAATGATTTACTGGTGGGCAGCTTTGCACTTGTTGTATACTATGGTGTAAATCAAACGCCTGAAATCAGAATGTGCTGTTCAACAAAACCTTTACTGTTGAGTGAGTAGCATTTCAGTTTATTTCTCAGATGTCTGCATTTTGTTGACAATAATTCACCTGCCACTTTGCACAGGAGAAATCCTTTCTGAGCATTAAATGGCACTGATCGAGAGATGTACTAGGTCATCATATAAGATCAGCATATTGTTACTGACCAACCACTTTTCCTTTAAAAAAAGTTGTTTAACAACAAAGCAATACAAGCCTTGTAAAATTCCTGAGATTGCAATGTCTCTCCTGAACTACAGGTCAGTAGGCAAAGAAAAACTAAACATACTAATGTGTTTTTATATTTATTTTATACCTGTAATGGCACACTGCACAATAACGTGCAGTGAATACACTTGACTTGCGCATTCATAGTTTTCATACTGTTTTTCTGTACGTTTAGTATTTGTTTGCTCAGAGGTAGATGTGCTTGCTGCTTCCTGAGCAGCTCTTCTTTTCTCCACCCTAGCGGCCCGTTTTTACTATTCTTTCGTCTACATCTTTTCTTGTTAAAACTGATTAAGTCAGTGTTTGTGATGCAAATACAATAGTATGTTTTCCTTAATTTTTCACTTAAGCTGGCACTTAAGTCTTCAATCTGCCTCCAAGAATGATTTAAAATACGAAGAGGCAGGGGAAGTGACGGCGAAGGTGGTAGGGATGCGGACGGTGCCCATATGCATGTGCCGCAAGGCTGCCCTGCTGACCGCTGCCAAGAGTTGATTCTACAATTAAAATAAAAATAAAAACGGGAAAAACCTTTGAGGTCAATCATCACCCTGAAAGCAGATAGTAGACGTCACGTAGTATATGTGTACCAAATTTCAGGTCAATAGGTCAAATGGTTTGCGAGCCACGGTAGCATATTATATAAGATTTTTTTTTTTCGTTTATATTCAAAGATCAAAATACATGATGATAATATGAAAATAACTTAGTAGCAGAATTATGTTTTAAAATATCAGTCCCCCTTTTCTCAAAATTTCTCTCTCAAAATGCATACTTGCAATATCATATTTTTGTTCTTAACATCAGCCATGCATATTGCATACCTGGGATTTTTCTGCCTTGCATCCAAAACTGCTGGGGTAGGCTCCAAGTTTCCTCCACTCCTGCTCTGGATAAACAGGTTTTGATAATCTCAGATGTTGTCTCTGTCGTTTTGTGCCCATCCATGCACCGACTACCTACTCTTGCTCTGCTCATTAAGTGTTTACACTTCTTATGCATGGGCTATTCAAGTCCCACTACTGCTAACCTTGACACTACATGCTTGTTTTTCTTTGTTTCCCCTGGAAACAGGTAGAAGGGGGTCTGCATACTCAACCTGCTCTTTCTAAGCCCCCATGATTTTCATGATCATATAGATTGGCCCATTCTGGGCAATAAAAGGAAAAGTTAAAAAGTGCCAAAAATTTGCATGCATTTGCCCAGCACAAATGATATAGAAAATATGTGAAAAATGATAAAATTGTTAATATTCAGTATCTGGTTTTGATTATGTTTGTTTTTATTATACAAAAACAAAACCATATATTAAAACCACATAGTGTAGCAAGCTTCCACTAACATTAAACTCCTATTATATTCAAATATGATAAGTGTACAGTTCTATCTGATTGTGACTCAAAACTAAACTTCATAGGCGCTCCATGCCATAATTACTTAAATAAAAACTGAAACTAACAGATATAAAAATAAATTGAAATGTCTGTGAAATAAAAACTAAATTAAAACTAAAAATACCCAATGAGGGAAAACTAAACTGAATTTCCAAGTAAGGTCAGAAAAAATATAGAAATAAAACTACGTGCAAATGCAACATCTAGAGTAATTTTTACAAAAAACTGACTTGACACCTATCTTAAATGTGAAGTTATGGAGGTGACATCTTGAAGGCAGCCCCATTAATTCTCACAATGAGACCACATCAGAAGAGCATAGGAGATCAACCAGGCTTGTTTCTGGGTACAAAGACTTCAAAGAATAAGTTTGGTATTTTTCAAATCAAAGTCATATGTTCATAAGCCTTCATATATTAATTTGCCACATAAAGTTGTATTCTAAAGTGAACCTGTTTTTAAATGTTAAAAAATATCATGGTGGTCTTTGAGGTTTAAAATGGAGCTCAAATTGCAGAGTAGTAAACGGTGGATTTTAATTAAATTGGCAAACTCTGTTGTGAAACCTTTTGTGTCAGGACCTGCAAAAGAAAGCACCAATCACTTCTATTAAAAACCTTCTCTGCATCTGAAGAAAGTAATGCAGTTTGATTTAAAAGACATGGTGCACCATGGGTGGAATGGGGAAGACAGTATATGTTGTCATTTATGGCTTAATTAAGTTGTTTGAACAGTGTGAATCAATTTATGTATCATACAGTGCAACCAAAGGGCTACTACTTTAGCTATTAGGTTGATTTCTGAGTTAATCAATGAGATTGTGCAGTAACTTCCACATTTAGTAAGGTCCTTACCTGGTGTGGGCAGAAGAGAGATCTTTACATATTAGTGGATGGATTAAAATGAGAAGTGGAGGTGGCAGAAAGCAATTCAGGAGCCAGGGACTTTCTCCAGCTCATAGGGTCCAAAGTCTCATTCATTTAACTGAATGTTACTGGCCTGTTAAGTGAGGACACTCATTCAGAAAGGAATCCGTAATAGCTGGATGCATGTTGTTATGTTTAAGCCACTTCTCTTATGTCCTTTATGTTTTTCTTTGGTCCTTTTGTTATTATAATTTTGTTATTTTTGTTGTTTGTGTACTACAGGCAGTCCCCGGGTTACATATGAGATAGGGACTGTAGGTTTGTACTTAAGTTGAATTTGTATGTAAGTTGGAACAGGTTGTGACAGGGGGTGCTGTCGTCCCCTTGAATCCTCTGACCAGACACCAGATAAATGTACAAATAAATTTATTTTTACAATAAAGTGCACAAAGCACCTTCACCTCCACTATTCCTCCAATAAACAATACACAATAATAATCAATCACAATCCTCCAACTCCAAGATGTGTTGTCACCCTTCCTCTCAACTCGCAGGGGTTTCCCAGATTCCTTTTAAAGTCAGATCAAAACTCTTCTTTCTCTTCAGCCCGGAAGTGCGTCATTCCTTCCGTCTCCGTGACTTGGAAGTACTTCTGGGCTGTACGGAAAATATTTACGTCCCTGAGCCTCCCTGCCACGTCCATTGTTGGCCCCCACGGAATCCAGCAGGGCTGTGAAGAAAACTTCCAAGGTCCTTGATGCCCTTCTGGAATTTGGGGCACCTCCATGGATTTTGAATTCTGTTTAAAGTATTGGGGCTTTTTAGACAACTCCTTTTTGACTTGTTTAGCTGTTTTGAGCTTTTGTTCTTTGTTTACCCATTTTTTGCAATAAATCTTTGATTTGTAAAGATTCTTTATTGCACCAACTGTGATAAAGCTAAACGTTTATGGTGACTCTCCTCCTTGTAGGACTTCTAGTTTGTTTTTGTAATATATGTAGTTGTTTTGCCAGCTCCCCATTTTTGGTCCTGCTCCAGCTGAAGCCAGCAGTTAGTATTTGGAGCCTGGCTGGACAAAAGTGAGCTTCTACTGGGAAGGCTAGTTGAAATCTTATGCCTGGCTCTTGGCTGTATTTTACCTACTTTTCTTTGGAGAAAACTCTAAACAAACATACAATAGAATTAAATTAACACAATAATTAGTAGTAATCATATTTTATTGAATTAAACATTAATTATTAACCAAGGAAATCGACACAGAATCCAATATGTAGGTATGTAGGTTTGGATTTTTTTTCTCCCTAAATAATAAAAACCATCATTTAAAAACTGCATTTTGTGTTTACTTGTGTTATATTTGACTAATGGTTAAATGTGTTTGATGATCAGAAACATTTTGTGTGACAAACATGCAAAAGAATAAGAAATCAGGAAGGGGGCAAATAGTTTTTCACACCACTGTATAAGGCGCCAGATAAACTATTGCACAGTTGAATGTTAAAGTAAGAAATACATACATACATAAGAAACAAAAAGCAAACTAAACTTAGTCCTCAAGATCACATATTATAGCTCAAAATGTCATTTTCTTTCCTTTTGATTGTTAATATGAAATTCATTTCCAGACATCTTTCCATTTGAAGATATTGAATTCTGTTTGCAGCCTTTTGGTACTGCTTTGATATTAAAGTAATGGACATGCTTAAAAATTGGAAATTGGCCCGTTTCAACACATGAAATTACAGACTTTAGTCAAACCTGCAAAAAATAACAAAAGTTAAAAAATAAAAGTTAAAAAGTTCACCTCATACACGTTTTCTGAGAACAATCCATCTGATGCATTATTGTAACCAAATATGTATGTTTTTAGAGACACTTTTCAGTTAGTTACACTCATTTTCAATTTCTTTTGTGTTTTTCAGCCTGCTTAATGCTGTGGGTTGTGTATCAGTTTTAAAACTAATTTGCCTTGGTTATACAGTTTTTGTGAATTTGTACAAATGACAATCTTTGCATTCCTGGCTTATTGAAACTTATTTCTAATTCTCTTTTAAAGTAAATGGTTGCATTTTCAGTAGTTTTCAAATCAAGATATTTGCTTTTAAAAATAGGAAATATTAGATATCAGATTACTTTTATAAATTGAATTAAAGACCAAGCAAAATAACAATTTTGTTTTTTGCCTTATGATATAAAATGTACTTGAAAAATCAATGTTCGCTTTTGGTTTAATGTTTACAAAGAAAAACACAAAAATTTAACTAAACAGGCCATTTTACGTATCATATAAACCTAGCATTGGAATTTGAGGTATATTTTCAGTAATCCGGTAGCGTAGTGGTAGTGCCGTCACTTTGCAACCCCAAGTGCTCCCTGAGTGGAGTTTGCATTCTCCGTCCATTGTTTGTGTGGATTTCTTCAATATGCTAAGATTTGCACCAACAATCCAAAGAAATGTGTGTTAGGTGGATTGGTAAGGCTAAATTGGTCCTTACTCTCTGTGTGTTTTTCACCTTGCAGTGGGCTTACAGCTTGTCCTGAGAATGTTGCTGTCTTTCTGGAATAGGCTCCAGCTTCCCCACAACTCTGCTTTGAATAAGCAGATTTAGAAAATGAATGGATGGATTGATTTTCTGTAACTTTGGAGTTGATTCTGTTTGTAGCCAACTTGCTGCACATTATCTACTGGTGAATTTCAAACTAAATAAATGCATCAACTCTTTTCTTCTCCCGTTTAGATCATCTCTGGAAATGTCAACACATATGATGTGGTTCTGAAAGACCTGGGCCCCCCAATTATTGCCCGTTATGTCCGCTTCTATCCCATGGCTGACCGAGTCATGAGTGTGTGTTTACGAGTTGAACTGTATGGCTGTGAGTGGACTGGTGAGTACCTTTTTAAACAGTAGGATTTTCTACTTTTAACTTTTTTTTTTTTTTTTTCCAATTTTAAGAAAATGCACAAAAATCCACGATTTCTTTCTTTTAGCTATAAACAACAAGAGTTAGTTTCCCATGACGGGATTTTTTGAAGACATATGTGTGTCCCTAGTATTAGTAAGCATAAACTGTTCCATAACAACTGCTGTCTACTCTGTAACATCATTTGCCACATAAAATTGTGTCTGAAAGTAATGAATTTTTTATAAATTGTAAAAATACTGTGGCAGTTCTTATATCTTACAATAGTGCTTAAGCTAAACAGGGTCCAAACATGAAAATAGGTTTAAACTCCTCAAATATGTACATTTTTTAAAGGCAAGAATGTTATCCGGATATAAATTGCCATCTTGAGATTGCACAAATATTTTAAAATGGTGTATCCACGTTGCTGTAGAAAGGAATGTAAAAATCAAATAAGCTGTTAGTGAAATTTGCCCATTGTAAAAGAAAGTTAAAAACATATGTTTACAGTCTAGTTTGCAAGTGAGCTAATTGGTTAGGTTTATAATATTTGCTATAGTTGTTGTATGATTTATAATGCACTAGCAGGAGTACCCGGCATTGCCCGGGAATCTATAACCGGTGAATTTCCCAAATGAAAGAAACAGAACATAGAAACAGAAAAAAGTTTTTTGATTCACATTTTATTGTAAGTTCATCCACTTTGGATTGTCTGCTGTGGTGTTTGAGACACCCTTGAAATAGACTTTTTTCTGGCTTCTGAACTGGACCATCGAATTGTACTTTTTTTCGGTGGTATGGGTATATTCGCGAAAAGCAGGACAATTATAATGTGTTACATGGTATTACGTACGGAATACGCACCACAGTGAGATGAATTTACCTTCTTTACAATACGTCGGAAGCAAACAAATCGCACCAGTCAGTAAAAAAGAGCAACACTGAAATCGTACTGTGAGTCGGAAAGCAAGCAGATAGCAACACAAATACGCAGTGAGAAATAGTAGCACTGAAACTGTACTGGGAAAAATGGTGGGGAGGGGTGGTCTGTTTTTAAGAAGCGTTTGTGTTGAAGTGTGCTAGTATCTAATGGACATTGACGATGGTAACTACAGAGAAAAGTGACATATAACCGGTGCTGCGTGTGGGGAAAATGGCGGGGGAAGGATACTGTCTTTTTAAGGCGAGTCTCTGTTCAAATGTGCCGACATATAACAGACATTGGCGAATTAAATACAGCACTATCAGTGCCTGTGGGAGTATGACCCACGGAAACGTGGATGTGTGAGCCTGCCATGCGCACTGAGTCGTTCACGTTTTAAATCTCTACGGCAGTCCTGCTTTACCCGACCAAAGCAATCAGCCTTCTCATATTTGGACACTTCCGGCATCTCTTGGCAATTTAAAGAAACATGGGTAAAGAGCGACGCACAGGGACCAAACGTGCTGCTAGATTGTGCCGCTGTGAAGTTTTGTTGCAACGTGCGGCCATCTTGTCGACGAGAAGTACAGGGATGTGTACTGAAGGTGAAAAGGTGCCCTGCCCTTCACCACAAACATTTTTCCCCAACCAAACCTACCCCATGACCTTCTCCTGGTCACAAAGGAGCCCCATCCCGAGTTTGGAGACGATCAGACGCCCGGTGCAGATTTATATGGCGGACAAACAAACATACATACACACATCGACTTTGCTTTATATATTAGATTTGCATAATTATTATGTTATAAAATATTACTAAAGGGTAATATTTAATAGATTTGTGACATTAATTTAAAATTTCAAAAGTCCGAAACTGATGGTGCTTTGATTTTTCCAATTTTCTCCTTTTCTTTAGATTTGTTCCAACCTTTTGGAATCTGGGAACAATGACACAGGTCGATTTTGTTACTTGAAGTCTGAGCTAGGAGGTCATAAATTACTCTTCTTTTCCACCTATGACTATAACCCGTATTACTCCTCCTTTTTTCTCAACCTCACTGACCATCTTCAGTTCTCTGACTGTGAACTTCTGGTCGGCATTGATGCTAGCACCACCTTAAACCCATTGCTAGACAGATCTCCACAACTGGTCATCAAGCGTACACCTCATTCTACATATTCTTTATACTTTTTACTGCCAATGTTAATTTAATAGATTAATTTCAGTTACTTAGTCCTTCAGTCAGAGATTTTTTTTTTTTTTTTTTTCCTCTTCCCGTCGTAATTCACTGTCTTGCATTAATTATATTTTCATATCACGCCACCTGGCTTTATTGGTCTCAGATGCTATATCTGACGAAAAATGTAATCATTTACAGTTGATCCTTCTATTTTTAACATCTTGTGCCCCGAGGTGGAAATTCAACACGTCTCTTAAGAAAAACAAATTGATTTGCAAAAAGCTTGATGTCAAACTAGAGGAGTTCTTATCTTTCAGTATAGGCTCTGTAGTTAATGCAGGTACCATCTGGGAGGCAATGAGCTGGTGCCCTGTCCAGGGATTGTTCCTGCCTCCCTCAAGTTGCTTGCCATGACACGTGCGACACTGGATGGAATAATTTATTGCAACAATACTCTGTCTGTCAAAAGTACCAACCCCCAATTCCTGTCCTTTTATGTTTTGTTTCGCCACGTAACCAATCATCACACAGTAAGTGTCTGTAATAAATATAAAACCAGCAGTAAGCTTAAAATGCAGAATCTTCAAAACCTTTAAGGAACATTGAAAAATCTTAGTTATACTTGTTTAATTATTCCATACATCCAGGGTCACACCAGTCCCAGCAAGCATTGAGAGCAAGGCAGGAACAATCCCTGGACAGGTTGCCAGCTTATTGCTACCACTGCGCCATAGTGCCCCCACGTGTTTAATTATTAACAGTATACATGATTTAAATGAAGTTAGTCATTTATCTGTGAAATTTTAATATGCATACTTTAATGCATTTCATCATGAAAATGATATCAAGTGTACAACTTAGTATTCTAACAGCACACGGCTCCAAGATCATAGCTCTTAGAAATTAAATTGACTTAGAAGCCAAGGATCTTCAAATGTAAATATTTGCTCTGTTCTATTGAATTGAATTGAATTCCTTTATTGTCATTGTATGGTACAATGAGATTCAATATGCAACAACAACAACATTTATTTATATAGCACATTTTCATACAAATAATGTAGTTCAAAGTGCTTTACATGATGAAGAAAAGAGGAAAAAAAAAGAAAGTAAGAATTATTAAAATAAGACAACACTAATTAACATAGAATAAGAATAAGGTCCGATGGCCAGGGATGACAGAAAAAAAAAAAAAAAAAAAGTCTGGCTGGAGAAAAAAAAAAAATCTGCAGGAGTTCCAGACCATGAGACTGCCCAGCCCCCTCTGGGCATTCTACCTAACATAAATGAAAATAGTCCTCTTTGTATTTAGGGTTCCATGCAACTCCTCCATAAATCAACTTTCCTATAAAATGATGATAATAAAAAAGTGATAAAAAATTAAAAATATACCATATAAAAGCATTAGTACAATATCTGCACATACAATTCAGATAGTCCAAATGGTTCTTAAAGTGGCTCATGTTGTCCAATATTACAGTTGTAGTGCAAGTTTACAGTGGTGTAATTGTAATTATAAGTACAAACATTCTACCGGGAGCACTTAATCGACTGGTTGAGAGAGGCATTAGCCTCATTGAGCACAGGCAAGGCCCCAGGGATGGATGGGCTCCCTCCCGAGGTTATTTCCACACTCTGGAAATACATATCTCTTCCCAGTTTTGAGATGATTAATGCTGCCGCTTCATCCGGCCATTTAAACCCTTGTATTAATATTTCAGTAGTTTATTCTACTTTTGTAGCAAAGTAAAGACCTCACTGTGTGTCAGAGTTACAGACCCCTCTTTTGCATTAATACAGATACAAAACTGCTAGCTAAAGTTCTGGCCCACCGCTTACAGAAAGTTGTTATTAGCAAATTAATCCACCCCAACCAGTCTGGTTTCATATATTCAAGGTTAGACTCTGATAACATGACAAGGTTTTTGCATGTCATTAATTTAGCTCCCTCCCTTCCTAGCCCTGCTGTGCTCCTTTCCTTGGATGACTAAAAGGATTTTGATTACATGAATTGGCAATTCTCATGGCAAGTTATGAACATAATGGGCTTCGGACCAATTGGTCTAAATTGCCCCTCTTACCCCTTAATGATATGTGCTGTCAATTCGCCCTACCATCTGCCATCACTGTATCAAGTAGTAGAAGATATTTGGGAGTTGATATTACTCAATCTCAGATATATCATCTAATAACTATTGTTACATCTTCATTGATGCAAAAGCCTCCATAAACACCTAGTCCAAACCCACCCTTTGTTTTCAATTTCGTTTGGCCCTTATCAAAATCAGTATTGTACCATGCTTCAACTTCATTAACTCCATGCAGCCATTTCCACCTTCTACTAAATATTGGTCCAAAGTTAGGTCACTGATCTCAAGGTTCCTCTGGAATGGCAAGAGAACAGACCTTAAACATTCAACCCTGATTAGAGATGGTGTAGCGCTGCCTGACCTATAACTATACCATTGGGCTTTCACCCTCTGCCCTATTTTATCATGGCTGTGTCCTCTCCCTAATCCCCCTCCAAGGCTCCCTATAGAATCCTCCCTTGTCAGGTTTTCCCATTTTCTCTTCAGGGTGCTCGGTTTACCTCTTTGAAGTCCAAAGCCACCAAACATTTTTGGGTCCTATTTTGCTTTATGCCACCAATATCTGGCATTATGTGGAAAAATTTATGTGCACCCTCTGGAAAACGCTGTTTCAATTGGTAGCTCACCCTGTGTATTTCCTCCGTCAGCAGTGTGCTGGAATTAGTGTGCTGGCAGATCTGTTTAATAGTTTGGGGCTTATGACATTACAGTCTTTACAAACACATTTTAATCTCCCTAGTTCCAGTTTCTTTTTCTGCTAGCAACTCCAGTCAGTACTCTGAACATGTGGGGCTTCCCTGACTAACCCCTTACCAAATTACTCATTGTACTCTCTCTGTTTTGTTCTTTCTCTCCCAGGAAAAAAAAAAACCTGTCTCTACCCTCAACCCTCTTACTTTGCAAGCATCCTATAAACCTCTCTGCCTTTGATTTCTCTTTGGTCCAGATACCTTTCTCCTCTCCCTTCACCCATTTCAAGGGACACCATTCTCTCCAATGTAAGGTTTTGTTCTAGAAACTGAAACTACCAGCACACCCAGTTCAAAATTCTACACAGACTCTATCCTACTCCCCGCTCGTGGTTTCTGATGGGCCTCATTGCTGACCCCCTCTGTCAATTATGTTCCCTTAGTTTACCTTCCACTATTCTCCAAATGTTTTGGCACAGTCCCCCTGTCTTTTCCTTTTGGACACACGTATCTCACATACTATATTCCTTTGTTTCCTGCAGTATTTGTTACCCCAAATCTTTCTTCTTTTAGACCTTTCTAGGCTTCCACCCAAACTCTCTGAACACAAGTTATTCTGTCTGGGTACCCTGGCAGTCCTCCTTCTACAACTTAATACATTTTTTAGTTGTCTGCAGCTTGGATTAAAGGTGCTTCCAGTAATGTAATTGAATCCTGGTCTGCTGTGGCTCAATTGGGTAAATCTCTGCTTGTAACTCATTGATTTTTTTTATTATCCCTTTGCTCAGGCTAGGTGTGAAAGGGTGGGAGTGGCTGGTTTGCTATGCCCATTTATTGATATGTTAATTTGCCCTACATAATAAAAATTTGATCACAAAAAAACATTTGTCCCAACTTTAAAGCTTCCTGTTTGAAATCAATCTTATCAGTTTTACATGAATCCCTTATTTCAGAGCGCCTATAAAACATCCTTTGTTTTGCTGTTTTTAAGGTTTGTTGTGTGAGTTTCTTATTGCTTATGCTGTGAGACGGTATTACATTCTTCAATGTATAATTCAAATATCTGACATACATTCACTTACGGGTTACAATAATGAACAGTAGATTTCCTTCAAAAACCAAACAAATGACACACATTCATTGATTGCAGATTCATACTTTACAATGAAGTATGCTGTAGCTGCTTGTTGCTGTGATTACATGTCTCTGTTATTAGAGTTCATGTCATATTGATAGGGAGAAGTACCTTTTAGCATTGAAACACTAAAACAAAATATTTTGGTGTTAACAAATAGAGTCACTTATGTAATCACCGGTGTGGACAAGGTAAATAGCCATTCTGTTTGAATCTTGCCTTGATGTTTACTTGCTACAAATGTTGTTTGTGCTCGTAGCCCTCTCACATCCCATAGTCCTATATTTCAAGAAAGACATGCTTGACAAATTCTTGAATAGTGTCGCAGTGGCAACAGTCTAAGCAAAGATGCTGAGACTTCCCTTTTCCCCACTACCTCCTTTGACTCCTGCAGGATCAAGGTGGATCCAGGGCACTTGAGAGATAGATATAATATCTCCAACATGTCCTGGATCTGCCCCAAGATCTCCTCCTGATTGGATATCCCAGAAACTCCTCCACAATGATGTGTTCAGGAGGCCCTCTAATCGGAAGCAGAAGAATTCAGAGGAGCAGCGGCTCTACTTTGAGCTCCTCCAGAATTTCTGCATTTCTAACCCTAACTTTAAGGCTGAACCTGGACTCCTTGCAAAGGAAACTCATTTCTTTTTTTTTTTTTTTTTTTAATATACATATGCAGTATATTTTATTTTATTAAAATCAAAAAAAAACATTGCATACATGCAAGTCAAGTTTAACAAAACTGTTTGAAACAAATTGAAACGAAACTCATTTCTGATGTTTGCTATATATGATCTACCTCATTTGATCACTGTTCGATGCTCGCAACCTAGGAACATAGATCAACAGGTAAATTGAAGGTTTTGTCTTCTGGCTCAGTTCAGTTTACCACGATTGACCAGTTCAACATCATGACTGCAAATGCCACTCTGTTCTGCCTGTTAATCTCCCGCTTCCTTCTTTCCTCACTCGTAAACAAGACCCCTAGATACTTAAATTCCTCTGCTTGAGGCATCACCTCATCCCCAACCCGAGTATGAGATATCTATATAAACCACTGCAAATAAGCTGGTATGTTTAAGCAATTGACTGAATCTGGTAGTCAAATAACAGAAATGAAATATTTTTCATCTTCATATCATTTTAAACACAGCATCAATGACAAAACCAATCAAAATGTTCTCCTAATATGCATTGTGATGTGGCTCAAAATAAAAAATTCAATTTGAGCAGTTGATTCAATTGTTTCAGTTACACAAAACTTTTCAAAACACCAACTAGAATAATTTAATATGCCTATGCAAGTGGTTATTATTGTAAAACCATTTTGTATTAGAAAGTAACCACTGCATTATTTCTGCTTCATAGTTTCTTCATCAGTTATAATATTTTTCTATGTAAAATTTTGGCTAATATGCAATTCATTTTGATTAATTGCAATTACATGTTTTAATCAAACAGCAGCCCTAGTTTAACATTTGAAGGATAAGAATTTATTCATCACGAACATAGAACAAAGACAAATGTTTGTTAGGAGTAAATTTCACCCATATGCTTGGATTTGTTTTTTGACACTGAATAAATACTGTGGACATTTATTAATAGTGCCATGCTCAGAAATATTAATTTGTTCAATTTATACAGTGTATACAGTATAAACCCAGTTTACACTATGCAGTAGATGGTAAGAAAAATAGCAATTAGATACTCGGATGATTACTTTGCTGAAGTGACTATCAAATAACACCCCGCTTTTGGCCTTAGCTGCTCTTTTATCCTGTTGTGCTGAAAAGGGATAGAGCTAGATATGGCCCATGTTATAACCAAGTTCTTCCCCCACTCTGTACAACTGCATATCTCCTTTCCTGATCCAGCAGTTTTCTGGCTGAAGTGTTCCACACTGTCAACAATCTGATTCAATACAGCACCAAAGCCAGTTTTAGAATTTTTGGTCCTGGTCCAATGTATAAAAGGAAGAGGATAAGTTAGTATAAATTAAACCAGATGTGGTAGAAAAACCTGTCTCGAGGTAACAAAATGCCAGTTCTAAACATGCACTTGTCTTTTAATGGTTGGCTGGGACAGTTCTGTATGGCTGTGATTTTGGACATCTGTGGCTTGACACTTACCTGGCCCAATGCACGTTTCAAATATTTAGCTTTAGTCAATTTGTTGTTTTAGAATCTGAATAATAGCTAACAGATAGTGATAGTGTCCCCTTGGGTGCTGGAATAGAAGATTATGTCATTGAGATACGCTGCACTATGGGGCCAAATCACTCTGCCCACCAGAACTGGAAAGTCCCATACTTCCAGTGTCTACTAATTGTACTTTCACTCAAAAAGAATAATTTTTTTAAAAGAGAGGGTGGTTTTCTGTTTTGAAAATGAAAACTTCACAAGGGCTCGGCAGAAATGGCATCAAAGTCTATCTTGTTCAGAGAAATAGGTGTCTCAGTTTACATACTGGGAAGTGTTGTCCGAGACCAAGGTTTCTGCATGGCAATGCCACTACAAGCCGTAATGTAAGCGAAGTAAAAAAACTATCGGGTATCTAAGAGTTCCCTAGGAGGATATTTTGATGAGGATCTCTCACTGTTACTAATTTCAGGCCATTCCTGCTTCACCATACGACAGGCATGCAATTGGATAACAGCACCTCTCCTTTTGATTGCAAGTAATTAAAGACTGTTGTGTTATAATATAATTTGTATTTTGGTATTTGTTACACTATATTATTCCCCAAGGGGAAATTGTCTTTTTGCATGACCTTTGGTGGGCAGCAAGAATAGCTACCACCAAAGCCACCATATACAAACCCCCTCTGCACTGCATATTTAATACTAAAAATTCTCTCTTGATTTTTTCCCAGCTGTCCTACTCTGACCCCTTTTACCCTTTTGACTTCAGGTGCTTTCAGTAACAACCAATGGAGCATCAAAGGAGAATGGCTGTGCTGACTGTGCTTGCAAGTTAAGACTGGAATCCATGAAGCCTATGGAAAAAGTTGTAATCCCGGGCACCTTAAATTCCTTCACACCTCTCCATTAGCGTCTTTTGTTTTGCATATGTGTCGATAAACGCAAGCAGCTTTCTATCCTATGCCCCCACCAACGCAGCTCAAGTCGCAGAGAAGATTCTCAGAGCTCTAGTCTGTTTATCTGGGTGTGAGGTGCCTGGAGCTGTATAGGGTAAATAATATATTGCTATTTGAATCAACACGGGCATGCTGACAAAGTACTTGTGCAATGCTACTTCAGAATGCGAATGACTGCAAGTGGAAGGAAGTTCCTGTTGCACTTTACGCAACTGTTACGGTTCTGCCTTTCATAAGCTTTGACTTTAGTCTCGGAAATTCTTTCTCCCGTGGGACAACTGGGATCTTTTCCTGAATAAGAAGTGGCATTGCATGTGTACTTTGTCAGCATGCCCGTGTCGATAAAACACAGGAACCTCCAGCAGTCTACTTAGGACTTTATGCTGTAAGAATATAAGTAAATAAATCAAGGTAAATAGGTAAATAACATTTTGTCTGCCTTTTATACAAATAACATATACATTTGTTTTTTCATATAAAGATCATCACAAAACATAATCATAAACAGAACCTTGCACGATACCTTGGCGAGCTCGATATGTCCTGCTGTTTCATTGAAGGATATGCGTGTGACAGATTCACTGGCTGGATGACAACTGACTTTTTTCTGCATCCAAACAGTGCCATAATTCGCCTTTATGCCAGGTGCAACTGCGTCGTTCTTATGTGTAAGTGGACATTTCTCGTGGGAGGGCTTATGTTCTCTCTCTGCAATGTAGAACCCTCTTCCTCATCTGAGGTCACCTCTGTTATAGCCCATCATTATTTGAAAACTAGCAATGTCAGATCTGGGGGAGTGTGAATGTGACTGAGAGAATAAAACTGAATAATAAAACTTTTACAAGTACCATAAATTTACACCAGTTGCCATAGACTCAAATAAATCAAATGTACTGTATGTTGTTATTGTATAATAGTAACAATAAAAGCAGCTCACTACTCAAAATGGTAAATTTAGGAAGAGCCCGGATTCAAACTCGATACCACTTGATTATGAGTCAGCAGTTCTTACCTCTGCACTACTGTATCTAAGCAATCATATCAAAATTGTAACCTAACCTGATTTCTTTTTCTTCAGTTGTTTTCTTGACTTGTTTTGTTATACTTGTACCTTTTGTGAAAGTGTTTATTTTATATTTGGATTTCAGTCTTCACACATTATATACTTCATATCTACATTTTGTCAGTTATTACTAAAACATGAAAAATGTTTCTGTTTTAGTTATGTATTCAACAATTCCTGCCTTGCATTTCCTGTCATCCTATATTTACATAGATTTTTGTAGACACAGAACACACATGAAATGTATGTACCGTAGATCCCGGAATACAGGCCGACCCGGTATATTAGCCGAACCCCTTCTCTACCTACTAAATTACATGTATTTGCCGATGACCGGTATTTAAGCCGACCCCCTGATCCAAGCAAAATTTTCTAACTTTCCTTAAAAGTGTCTCTTCGGGTATAATTATAATGTTTATCGGCGAGAATTTGAGACTGCCGGCATTTTTGATATATAATATAATGTGCATAATTTACCAAAACACCAATAATTTTTCTAATGTACTAACTAAAAAGTTATAAATAGTGCCCAGCCTACTTCGATTAAGCTAGGAGCATGGTGGCACGCATGGTCGCAGCGGCTCAGGGCTCTCCTTTTCAGTGCACTTTTTTTGTTTTTGTACTTTTTTTTTGTCCTTGTTTGTGCACGATCGGTTCGGCAAACATCCGCTACACCATTCAGAACCTTATACTGTAGACATCGGTGTCCAGAGCCAGACATCTGTTTCGAGTGTTTTTCATCACACGCACAACATCCCAGACAACATAGCGAGACCAGCGGGCTCTCCGTGGATTGTTGTCGGGTCTAGGAGACGACACAGACGGAGGAGGGAAAGAAAGCAGAAGCGGGGCCGCAGATCCGGCGTTATGCTAAAGCTAAAAAACAACCATACAAGCCCTATACAGAACTTTATTCTGCACTGAAGGAGCTGCTTTTAATCTCATTGTAGATGCGTATAGTGACAATAAAAGGAATTCTATTCTAGAAATAATTTCATACTGTACTCGCCATTTAATTTGACATCTTTGGGCTGCAGGAAGGGAGGAGATATTTCCACACAATGTCCATCTTCGTTTCGATTGCGATCGCTTTCTTTTACCTTCGTTTCCTTCCTTAGCAATTATGTTTCTTGCTTGCATATATATATAAATCACTGCAATGACGGAAATTACATCCACAAACACATGTATCTGGGCTCCGACTGAGCTAACTAACGCTCTCGGTTGTTTGTTTACAATCGCGCAAGCGGATACACGTGACCGCATCCGTTTCTTAACGCAAGATGTTGGTAGTAAATCAAAATAAAAAATTTCATTTTAAACTTCACAATAATTTATTATAAATTTTATTAATAAAATCAATAACTAAAACACTTTTTTGAATAAATTCTTTATTTAATTTAAAGTACCGGCATGCAAAGTTACTTCTTCATCTGAAAGATGGCTCTGTGGTTTTGTCATTATTTACTTCCGTATTCATCGGCAAAACCGGCATTGCACTGGAAATCTTGAATCTGAAACGATACTCGTTGTATAAACCGACCCCCAATCTCCAAGCCAAAAATCTGGGACAAAATTCTCGGCTTATATAACGGGATCTACGCTATTCCAAATGACGATATATTATTTACCCTCTACAATTCCAGGCACCTCACACCCAGATAAAGTGACTTGAGCTGTGTTGGTGGTGGGAATGGGATAGCAGGCTGCTTGACACATTTGGAAAACAAAGGAGCTGGTGACGAGGTGCAAAGGAATTTAAGTTGGCCTTGGATTATGAGTTTTTTCATAGGCTTCAGGGATTCTGATGTTAACAAGCAATCCGCAATCTACTCCAATAAACACCCCATGGTCACACAGCTTTTCATTAGCACACACCTACATTGGCAAAGCCTGAGCCCAACAATTTATTTAATTGAATTTATTGAGAATGTTTAAGTGAGAATTTGATTTTTTACGATTTAAAATAGAACATCAGTTACCCACTGACTTAAAAGAGGTGGGTTAAGTGTTAAAAAGTGCGTGCATCAAACTGGTGTGTTTCTGTGGCACCAAATCCTAATCCCTGATAAGAAGGATGAGGCAGACCAGAATTAAGGTAGAAGGATCTCAGTTAATTGCTGAACGTTGTAAAGGAAGGAATAGTTGCAATGGCTTTGTAGAACTAAATGTTTATCTGAAGACAAATATTTGTGTGGTTTCTGAAACAGAACAAATACAATAACATAAAATAACTCGCAAAATTAAAGGCTCAGAGAATGTTAAAACAAGTAATGGCCAAAAAGGTCAGTAGATGGCAGCAGTAATTAACAGAGCGCTATGGCATGCTATCGTTGACAAAAGGCACTAAATAAAACTTACCAAATATGTTTGCGCTGTACAGACTCAAACAAATCATTACTTAAGTAACTATTACCAAGTCTGTTTTCTTGAAGCTCTTATATATTAATAAAGAAGCAACATTTTTGAATGTACTTATACAGTTTTGAACGTTAAACTGAACACACTTTGACATAAAGGGTTGTCTGTTTTACTAACAAGTTCAAAGTTACGAGCTTTATAATTACTTGCAGAAAATTATTTCTAATAAAATAAACAGCAAAGCGTGACTTACATCAAACCGACACGCACAAAGTCAACAAACAATGGAATAAATGCGGGTACGTGCAGACTCCTGAAAGTACATCGTTTTCCGTGTATCAGATACAGAAACAACTTCTTTATATTACTTGCTTTGTATTCCAGTAAATACAAGGTATCGCCAATTTACTAATAACCCATTTGTCCTTTGTTCACTCAGAATGTGGAACCAATGTAGTAAGCACTTTGTTTCTTAGAGTCAGATCAGGAGGGGTGGGGTGGGGTGGGGTGACACTGACTCAGTTCACTTTCCTGTGTGTACATGTGTGTTGATCACCGCCAGCATGTTGTAGCACACAGCAACTGGCCACCTGCATGTTCTTGCGTGCACTGAATAAGCTCCTGATGTGGCTCTAAGTAACAGCGCCAGCATAAATTCACACCCGATCTGACGCTGTTCATTTTCAAATAATATTGCATTAGTGTGATGTTTTCACATATATTGCCTCTTTCTTTCAGGTGTGTAATAGAAAACACAATATAGAGAGAAGTGTGTACATTGTAACAGGTACAGACATTGTAAATGTAGGAAGGACGATCCTTGCGTGTGTGTGAACTATTAACATTTGAATCTGATGATTGCATATACAGTAGCGCTTTAACTTTGGTGTTTGGTAGTATGTATCGTGATTTAGAGAGAATAAAAGTGAAAAAAAAGGTAACTTTAAAAAGTCCTATAAATGTACACCGTGTGTTATAGGCGTAAACCAAGTGTATGTGTGTACTGTATAATATTAACAACTAGCAAAATACCCGCGCTTCGCAGCGGAGAAGTAGTGTGTTAAAGAAGCAATGAAAAAGAAAAGGAAACATTTTGAAAATAACGTAACCTGATTGTCAATGTAATTGTTTTGTCACTGTTGTGAGTGATGAGTGTTGTTGTCATATATCTATCTATCTATCTATCTATCTATCTATCCACACACAGCTATTTCGTATCAGTGCAATACGCTGTTTGTTAAAACGGTTGACTCCCGCTCTTACGTGCAATAACAAATCAAATCATTCAGTTGTCTTTGCTCATATGTCATTTTAGAGCTGGACGCCTGGCATCTTTTTTTGGCCACAAGTTCGTTTATGTTTGGTGTGAGGTTCTGTGTTGTGGAGATTTTCAGGATGGATTGCAGGTGCTCATCAGTGAGGCGACTCCTGTGTGCTGTTTTGTTAGTCTTTATCACTGAGAAGAGCTTCTCACACAGATATGTACTACCAAACATGCACAAGGTTCAAGCCGCATGTAGACGGACTTTTTTTGTTCTTCAAAGTCACCAAAGTGCCGTGCAAACTCAGTGCGCAATAATACTAGCTTCACAATAACTTGCAGCATCATAAGGTAGACTTGATTAACGCGGTAAGTGTTCGGCAAGGCAGCTGAAGCGCTGCATTATGGGATCTGTAGTTTGTGTTACCAGCGCTTCATATACCCGGGCCATTGATAACAATAATACAGTATATAAAATGATCTCGCGGGCCGGATATAATTACACGCCGGGCCGGATGTGGCCCGCGGGCCTTGAGTTTGACACATATGGACTAAATAGAACTTGAAAAGATATATTTTTTCAAATGTGATCGCGCAATTCAGATAGAGTTGACGCGCACTACAGCCTGCATGCCTCAATGAGTCATCCTCCCCTCGCTCTTACTTTTTTACCGTTCATCTAATGAATACACAGAGTATGGCTTTACCAAAACAATCATTGATGGCGAATAAAGTATCTATTATTCGAGTATGTAGATCGGGATATATATATGCATATTGTAGCGACCCGTGGTGGAGTCTTTAAAGATTTTAGAGCCGACCTCTGCCGTGCACCTCTCCCAAGCTGTCGGCTAGCGGATTGCCAGCGGATTGCCAGCGTTATGCACGCAGCTGCACCCAGCTCTTTAGATAACGAGCACTCGTGTCCCATACACCGCACGACTCCGAGTGTCTCGCCAATAATTGCTTAGATAGAGTCTTAGCAATGATACAGCTCTGGTCTGCTGTATCTTTTTATTAACAGATAGCCAGTAAAACAAAGCTTAATTTCAACCGCTTAGCCACGGCCAAGGTCAACAGCAAAACCACATTTCTTAACGACGGTATCTATTTACATTTTTACAACCCCGGACGGCGATACCCCAACCCACCCCACCAGTTGAACACAAACACATACAAATACTTACAACAAGGAAGACAATTGAGTTACTCGGTTATTTTAACGCACAATAAACTTTTACATAAATTACCCATGAATTATCCACAAACTATTTACATAATTTACCCATAAGGCGTCACTCCGTCAGCGCTTGCTGCCGGGTCGTTACAATATATATATACCCGCGTATCGCAGCGGAGAAGTAGTGTGTTAAAAAAGCTAGAAAAAGAAAAGGGAACATTTTAAAAATAACGTAACATGACTGTCAATATACAGTATTTGTTTTGTGAGTGTTACTGAGTGTTGCTGTCATCAAGGATTTGATTATCATTATTTCTTTCAATCAGGTTCGTATTTGTAGGATGTGTTGTGTTCAAGTTACATTCCGTGTTTGTCAATCGTTGTAAAGATGACAGGTTTCATTCATCGATTCGTTTCTTACTGCATCAATAAACAGCTCGTCGTCTTCTTTATCTGAGACCTGACACACTGCATGCACGGGTTTTTTTTACACTGTCTTCCTTTAGCGGGACATTGACTTTTTCCAACGTGTGCTTTGTTTCCGCAGTAGCTGGATTTATGAATGTGCTTGTAAGTATCAGACGCTTCATATTTTTTGCTGCCTTTTCAATTGTGTAATTCGGTTTTTGTTCAGCTCTTTGGAACTGTTGCTTTTTATCAGTGCACTGCGTCAGTTCACGTGAGCCACTCGGTGTACATGCATCGAAGTTTCCCAGCTGTGCTGGTGCCATCTCGTGCTATGTCCATAGCTGTATTTAATGTTACCTTAGTCCTGGCACTTAAAACTTTCTCTCGCAGTTTCGCTGAGTTTGTGTCAAACACCACCCTGACCATCTCATCTTCCTCTCCATAAGCACAGTCCTTCACCCTTGAATATTTACCCGTGGCAGTTTGCTATTGGATTGCCGCTGACGGACGGCCTTATAAGGGCAGGCACTAAATTACAAACGCCAGCGGCAGCCTGTCTATGAACTTAATTTAAAGTGTAGGTTTACATCGTGCTTTGTTTCCGAAGTAGCAGAACTCATGAATATGGTTGTATATGTCACTCACTCGCTTCTTATTGTTTCGCTGCCTTCTCAATTATATAATGCATGTTTTCTTCAGCGCTTTTTTGAAGTCTTCCTGGTTTTCTATGTACTGCGTGATTACGTGAGAGGCGTGATGATGTCACATGAAACTCCGCCCCCACGGCGTTGAAGCTCATCTCCATTACAGTAAATGGAGAAAAACTGCTTCCAGTTATGACCATTACGCGTAGAATTTCGATATAAAACCTGCCCAACTTTTGTAAGGAAGCTGTAAGCAATGAACATGCCAAATTTCAGCCTTCCACCCACACAGGAAGTTGGAGAATTAGTGATGAGTCAGTCAGTGAGTGAGTGAGTGAGTGAGTGAGGGCTTTGCCTTTTATTAGTATAGATAAGAGAAGCTCACTACTGAAAACAGCAAATATAGGAGACGGTGGGGATCGAACCAGTGGCCCCTTGATTACAAGTCAGCAAATGTTACCGCTACGCCACGGAAGCTGTTGTCTTTTCCTTGAACCTTTCGTGAAAGTGTTTGTTTGATCTTTGGACTTCAGGCTTTATAAATTATACAGTTTATACCTACATTTTGTCATTTACTAGTAAAATATGAAAAACGTTTGTTTTAAAAATGTGTTTACACAGATTATTGTAGAAATGGAACACACATGAAATGCGTGTGTTCCAAATAATCTATTCTTTCCGCTCTAAAACTCCACTTCACTCCCAGATAATCACTCCAGGCATGAGCTGGGAGAAGTTTGTGCATATTCTAAGTGGGTGGGGGGATGGAATAGCCGGCTGCTCATCTTTATCGGCACATTTACAGGACAAAGGACGCTGGCGGAGAGGTGCAAACGGATTTAAGGTGGGCCAGATCTACGAGTTTTTTTGTAGGCTCTGGTAATTCTAATGTTAATAAGTGGGTCTCCTGTAAAAACACTACCTTGGTGTTTAGACCTGTTAGGTGAGGGAATACTTTCTTCCTCTTTAGTTCATGATTGAGACCTTTGACATTTCACCTCACAGAGTTTACTGTTTGGTCCTAGAGACATTGCTTCTGAACTTTTGTTGACCTTCTGTGATCTTAAATTAAAGATGTGCATTGTTAAATATGATAGCTTTAATCTTTACCAATATAGCAAGGAGTTGTGGCTATGAAGCCTATTGTATTGTCACTTACAATTGTGGGGATGAAAAGGATAGATCAGAAATAGTTTGTTCTCTTTCTCTCCTCCAAACCTCCGTCTCAGTTTTTTTTTTTTTTTACACAGCCATGGACCCCTGACATGCTGCGCCACATGTTTGCATTCCTGGGATTATGCTATAGTGAGTCGATATTTTTCCATCCAGGATGTCATAATTTGGAGTATGCCACTTGTCCAAATCATAATACAAATTTAAGGCTTCAGACACTAAGAAGGAAGCTCTGTGCCCAACTGTGTTTTTACCAGTAATGCCACATAGCTGTGTATGCTTCTATATCCTCCTTATGTTGAAATGGAGTAAGTAGCTATACAGGTTTGAATCTTCTATCTGTGTGTGCTCTTCTTTATATTCTGGAGGTTACTGACATGGAGCTGAAGTTGTCTCATCCGCTTTAACAATTTTAGGAGACTTTCTTCATTATTTGCAGAAACAGTGCAACTGAAGTGATGTCACTGGACATTTAAAAATAGTAGTGGCAACAGCACTGATTCTTGAGGGGCAACACTTTTAACTTACCCTAGTATAGAAGTTCCTTTTATTATAAGCCTTTGTTCCTGTCATTTAGGCCAGTTCTGGCTACTCCACTGGATGGACCTTGAATTCCCAGTTCTTTTAATTTGATTACTATCCTGTCATGTGGAACCTTATCAAATAGTTTATGAATATCCAGGTAAATAGTATCATGTGCACATCACTCTTTAAATGATTTTGTTGCTTTGTAATAGAATTCCTGCTTATTAATGAAATATGATCTTCCTGTTTTAACCCCTAATGACACTCTACTAATACAGCTGTTCTTGTCATGCGATTCTCAATATTGTCTTTAATAATTATCTTTAATAACCTATAAATATTTGGATCAGAAAAACTGGTCTACCAGTATACATTGAATTTTGAGGAATTTGTTTCAAGGATTTTTATATGTACTCACTAACCTCCTAAGGTTAACAAATGTTATCTGGTCTCGGCGACTTTCTAGATTTCTGCCGATTTAATCCAAGCACCTGTTCTTCCTTTCCAAATCACTAAGTACCTCCTTCATAATACTGTACACTTGTTTAAAGTTTACATCATCACATCATCATTTCAGAATATCAATGATGTATGGTACCTTCATCTCGAGGGGTGATGAGATAGAAAGATGCTTGTGGATTATGAATAACTAGCAAAATACCCGCGCTTCGCAGCAGCAAAGTACTGCCTTAAAATTTTTATTAAGAAGAAAATTAAACCTTTTTAAACTGAGGGATAATATACCAATAATTATTTAAGGATCTCTTTGTATACCACACTGAGTTCGGCCCTCCTGTTGTAATATGACCAAGCTGTGCGCTGAGCTTACTCTTGAGCATGAGTTTAATGGCTTGTTTCAATTACGGCAGTATTTGTAGGACTTGTGTTGAAGAGACATTCAGCATCTGTCAAGCTTTGTAAGTATACAACCGGTTTCATCGATAACTTCACATTCAGCTTTTGAGAGTTTATACATTCATAAACATCAAACTGTCCACTACTGAAATCGTCACCTGTCAATCTAAGATGTTTAAGAGGCATTGGCGGTTGTCGAAAGGTGTAAAATATTTGGCCATTTCGGTACACTTGAAAGCGACAACCGAACAATTCAGCAGCAGCCATCAACTCGCATGCAGATGCATAGGTGAAGGGCTTAAGCATTTCACTCTTATAGTGCTCCTGTGTAGTATAATTATCATCTGTACCATCATCAGTCCTCACCTTGAACCTGTCCCAGTCATTCAATACATAAGTCACAATGTTTCTCCGGATATCAAGAGTGAGCCTGATATGGCCATGCAATATGTAACAAAGAGAATGAAAAAGGTAGGTGCCATCTCCGGGCATGGAAACCACTCGGTAAGTGACAGTTCTTTTGATCGATGGTGATCACCTCGATAGACATGTTAATGGGGGTACAGTTGGAATGATAAAGGAAATGGGTACCTGAACAATGTAAAGTAAGTCTAAAATAGCTACACAATAACTATAACAATCGTAATAAACGAACAATAAAACAGTAGAAAACCGCAAAGCAAGGAGAAAGGACGGACTTGTATGGCGTTCGTTTATAACACAGCGAAGAAGCTGTGTAAAGGCTGCTTCACAAAAAAACTGCGGAGCACATTATATTGGCAGGCAATCGGGCAAAGAAAGGGAATGAAATAACTATAATCGTAATAAATGAACAAAACAGCAGCAGAAAAGCCGCAGATTAAATAAAGGAAATGGGTACCTGAACAGTAAACTAAGTGTAAAATACCTACACAATAACTATAACAATCGTAATAAATGAACAATAAAACAGCGGAGAACCTGTGGATTAAATAAAAAGGTTGCTTCGTTGGCGAAGCAAGGAAAAAGGACTTTTATATGTCGTTCGTTTATAAAACAGTGCAGATGCTGTGAGAAGGCTGCTTCCTTGACGAAACAATAAAAGGAATGAACACACCTCAGCGAAGAATGGCTTTATATGGGCAGGCAGTCAATTACGTGGGAGGCGTGCCGAGTTCCACAGCAGCCACACTTATGAATATGCTAAGCACAGTCCTTCACCCGCGAGCAAGGAAAAAGGACGGCCTTATATGTCGTTCGTTCATAAAACAGTGGAGAACCTGTGAAAAGGCTGCTTCCTTGGTGAAGCAAGGAAAGCAATGAACACACCACAGCGAAGAACGGCCTTATATGGGCAGGCAGTCAATTACATTAGAGGCGTGCTGAGTTGCGCAGCAGTCTTCACCTGCGAATATTTACCTTATATGGGCAGG
The DNA here is from genome assembly GCF_016835505.1 of Polypterus senegalus. NCBI lineage: Eukaryota > Metazoa > Chordata > Cladistia > Polypteriformes > Polypteridae > Polypterus > Polypterus senegalus. Next base: position 161,614,327 of record NC_053164.1, on the reverse strand, counting down.
CACTCAATTACATGGGAGGTGTGCAAGACGCAACCGCCTCACACGGCGACCGAGCTGCCCGCTATGGCCGTATACAGTATACGAAAGTAGGTTCCAGTTATGACAGTTACGCGTAGAATTTCAAAATGAAACCTGCCCAACTTTTGTAAGGAATGAGCCTGCCAAATTTCAGCCTTCCACCCACACGGGAAGTTGAAGAATTAGTGAGTGAGTGAGTGAGGGCTTTGCCTTTTATTAGTATAGATTAGTTGCTCTACCCATGTACAGTGGAAAGTGCCTACACTGAGCAGTAAGAGGTGATGGGGAATGGTATGCAGGTGTTTTAGTTTGGAATGCAGTAATTGGTGCAACTCAGCAAATGTAGAGGTATTCATTAATGTTGTTAGTGTTTGAAAGGTGATTTGTTCCATGCTCATTTATTGCTACAAATCAGAATGCCGTAATGGCACGAAACTCTTAAGATTAACTCTACCTCACCATAAAATGTATTTGAATAAATGTCTACCAACAGGAAATTGATTTTTTTTATTTTTTTAGGACTCTAGATGTTAATAATTACTTTTTCTCACTTAAATATGTCCTCATTTGTTCTCTTTCTACCATTATTTAAATAAAAAAAGTGGCTCATCATGATTTATAGAAAAAAATGTGTTTGTTGTTCTGTGTGATCTTGGCTTTTTTGCCTATAGTGCATAATTTGCCTTTTACTTTTCATGCTACATAAAGTGTATAAAGCTGAGTGTTAATTGAGCCTGAAGTGTTCAATGAGTGAGGAAAATGGCACCAACTTTTTTAAAAAAGAAATGTAAGGCACTGCTTTGATATATAGTGTAATCAGTTTATTTCAGATTTATTATCTCATGTACACAGTGCAATTGCATTCCTATTGTAGTAAACTACCATGTGGATAGAGGTTATGGTAAGACAACATGGACTGTGGAAATAAAAAAAAAAATAGAATGGTTTATTCTTCTTAAAGTTTTTAATATCTTTAAAAAAGAGAATAATCAATGTGACAGCAAGAAAACAAATAAGCTATAAGCATTTATATCCTAACTGCCTTTTCTCTATTGCTATGGTAATGGAGAACTCCCTGACTGCTGCTCTGGTGTTTCATTCTGCCCCAAATTATGCTGTCTCACTGTTGTGACTTTTGCAGTTTGCCCCTTTCAGTCCTGTTTGTTACTCAGTGACCCTTTCTATCACTTGCAGCCTGCTACTTCTCCTGTTTTTCACCCTTTCATCTCTCCTCATAGAGAGCTGATTGGGGCCCTTTCCTGTTGGTTGCAGGATGACCATTGAGCTCAGCCCCCAGTTTCTTTTAGCAGTTTTAATTTGCATTGACTAAACTAAGCTGGCTGAGTCAACCACTTCAGCTTATAGTTGTTTCACAAACAAGACACTACACTATTTTCCTTCAGGCAGTGCTTGAAGTGGAGCCAAATTATTCGCAGTACTCTGTTTATTCAGTGCCTTATTCCTTCCCCCAATTCTTTATTACTTTCACACAATGTGGATGGATGTTGGATGTTGTAGCATGTGCATAAGTATAATATTGAAGGGGGAGGTCCCCTTGAACCTTCAGAGTGCTAACTAGTATTGCCTCACTTGGAACACTTTATGCTACACATATACAGTACAGACGCTCTTCCCATTCAAAAATTGTGAGTGAGGCAATGATCAGGATACCTTCTCTAAACTACAGTGTGCTCCTGCTGCAAATGTGTGCCTGACAGCTTTCTTGTGAGGTAAACAAGATTTAACCAAAAAAATGACAGCTTTGAGGAAATTTCTGCAAATGCTTAGAGCATCAGTCGGCGATGGATATTTTCAACCATTGGCTCAGACCTATATCATAGTTCCTGTTACAGCTGGGAGGTTATTGACTTTGTCAAATATATAAACTTTAGAAAAATGAAAGTCTAGAATGTTCACTAATTCACTGTCTATATATTTTAATTTATCCTTTTACATATGTGAAGCCTGGGAGTGCACAGCCTCCCTAACCCACAACACAGACCGGCTCAACACACCACCCTCAGTTTATTTAGTTTTGTGCACAGTACACCAACACAACATAGTCCCTTCTCTGCTGCCAGTCTATCCGCCTCCACTTTCTTTGTCGTCTTCCTTCCAACTCTTCCCTGAATGGAGTGAGGCAGCTCCTCTTATTCAGCACCCTGGAGTGTTCGAGGTGGTTCATCAGTATTACCTGGAATCACTCCCAGGTGTGCTGGGCTCTGCAGTTCCCCCGGCAGCCCCCGCAACAGGGCTGCACCAAACTCCAGCTCCCGGCATGTTCTACCTGGAATCTGTGGTGCCACCGCCACCCAAGAGGGCTGCTCTCTAGTGTCCCAGGAGGAGGTATCACCTCACCAATACCCTCTCCCCTGGTCTTTCCACTCTGTTGACATCCAGCCAGGTAGTGGCTATGGCCGCCCATCACACATACCTAATGCACTTCACCTCCTTGTTTTACCATTAATATACTGCAGGAATTGCTTTGGGACATATTTTGCTTTTTCTACAATGTTTTTCTGTAACTGTCATTTAGCTTTCCCATAATCTTTTGTCATAAGCCCTTCTGTTGGATCAATAGATAGATGGTACTTTTAAATTTAGCTTTTTACATTAACTTAATAAGTAAATAAAGAAATATTATAGCTAACAACAACAACGCCACTCATATAGTCAGTTACAGTGAGGCATTATAAAGACATATTGCTGTAGGTACAGTATGAAGGAGGATTTCTTGACAAACTTCTGTTGACTAATTCGTTGGCTGAAAGAGGAGTATTAAATACTTCTCTGTCATATAGAGGAATTGGAGAAATGTCCAACACCCTGTGCGGTTGGCGGGCAAATATTTCAAAAGGACTCAACCCAGTAAGTAGAAGCATGGGGGGGACTCACAGACCGCGGAAAGGCACTACTATATCCTAGGAGGTCATGTCATCATGGGCCACCCACTGAATCATCTGTTTTAGGGTTATATTACATCATTCAGTCAAACCATTTGTCTGTGGATGATAAACCGTGGAGTGTAACAACTCAGTTGCAAAACTTTCACATAGTTGCTTCATGATGTGAGAGATGAAGGGTGTACCCTGATCAGTCAAAGTCTTGTGAGGGTTACAAATATGCACGAACATTTCTGAAAGTGCTTTTGCAATAGGTCGGGCCTCTACCCGCTGGGACGGCCACTTCTGAGTATAACACAAGAATATACTGAAACCCGTTTACTCTTGAGAAGTGGGCCAACAATATCTAGTTCCACCCTCTCAAAGGGGACATCTAAAATAGGCATCGGTACAAGGGGTGCCCTAGTGGGTCTGTGAGCAGAAACTATTTGACAGTTGGGTCAGGCCTTACAGAATTTCTCCAAATCCTGGCCCATATTCACCCAATTAAAGCATTTCGAAATGCGCTCCTTTGTCTTTAACATGCCAAAGTGACCCACCCAAAATATGACACTAAAGGGCCCTTTTGATCCTCTAACCCGACAGACGGACACTGACAACATGAATTAAAGAAAAAAAGAATTGATTTACTTCTTTTATATTCTTTGCAGTGCTCTCTAATCACTACAGGCAAACAGGCAATAAAGCACCATACACCTAACAATTATCTCTTTTCTTTCTCCTCTACTTCTCCAAGCAAGCTCTGTCCTCTGCCTCTTGATTCTGGCTCACCTGCTGGGTGTTTCGCAGTCCTTTATATATTGTCTGACTCGGAAGCGCTTCTGCTCTTCCGTTCATGTGACTTGTCGGTACTTCTGGGTCAGATGGAGAAATTAAGTTTTCCGTCAGCCTGGAAGTACTTCTAGGCTTCCATCCCCATGACTCGATAGTATTTCTGGGCTATGTAAAAAGTACAAGTCTCCAAGTCCTCCTGCAGCATCTCCTGGCATCACCCACGGTACTCTGCAGGGCTGTGAAGCCGAACTCCAGATCCCATGGTGTCCTGCAGGAATCTGGGGCACCATTATGCTGCAGGGAAGTTGCCATCTAGTGTCCCTGAGAAAGCAGTATCTAAAAGTAGCTGCCTTTTTCACCCCCCCTCCTTCCATTCTCAGGGCATCCTGGCCGGGTTGAGCTGCCAGCTGTCACTTACTTACAATAGATACTGGGACTGGTAGACCTTTGTAGAAGTGCTCATTACAAACAAATGAATGTGAAGCTGCCTTTCACTTATCAGGGCTTTAAAAACTTGCATGAATCAGTCTGTGAATTAATTACATCATGGGATAAAAGTGTTAACGCAAGTCAGTTTTGCTTTTTTTGTTTTTAAATAATGTATAATTCCTGCACTTGCATGCTGAACACAAAAAGCATCTCCAGAAATGACCCCTGCTGTTTTTCTTTTTGACATATGTTGATGAAGTGCTGTATCATTACCACAGAGAGTCATTTTTATATGTAGTTTTAACTTGTGTTATTGTGCCGTCTCTAGTAATTCATTTACTTTCAGTCAGGCATGAATGCTGTACCAACTTTATCAGTTCTAACTATACCGTAAAAGGACTGGTATCGTTAAGTTTTTGGAACTTTAGTACCAAATTAATACTAAAGTATTGTTCATATCAACGTATTCAAGGGCACTTCCCTCTTAAGAGTAGCAGCACACAAACTGGCAGTAGTCCTCAGACCTAGGAAAGCTTGGAAGTATGGCAGTCACCTAGAAACACTGTGGCTTGAATAGTCCTCCACCTACCAGCTTAAATATTTGGCTTTTTTCTATTCAGAAATCATTTATTTTTATTGATACAAAGCCTGGCTTTGCAGAGTGTTTGAGGACATCTGTAACTTGCAGCACATGCTCTTTCAATGTGTGAAAATATATGACAATGTCATCCAAGTAGCTGGCACTACAGGCATCATTAGGATGTAGAACTTTATCTATCAGATACTGGAATGTGGCCGTTGCACAGTAGAACCTTAATGAAAGGACACAATGCTGCCATGTCCACTAGGGGTGCTAAATACAGTTATCCCCATAGTGGATTCTGTTAAAGGAATTTGCCAGTACTCTCTTGTTATATGTTGGAGCCTTTCCCAATTGCTCGAGGAGTTTGTCAACATGAAGCATGGGATAAGTATCAAAACAAGAGACAACAAGACCATGGTTAAACCAATGGAAGTCATTGCAAAAGCGCCAACTTTTTAACTGGCTAGGAATTTATACAATTGGTCTAGATCAGTGCCTAAAACTTTATTACACCTAAGTTTATCATTCACTTAATTTCAAGGTCCACCTCTGCCTTCTTAGCCTTGGTGTATTGACTGGGGCATTCTCGGACAGTCCGCCCTAGCTCAGTCACAATGTTATGTGCAATTAGGTTAGTCTGACTGGGCTTCTAATTAATTACTGTTTAAATTGGCAGAATGGCCTTTTTAAAGTTTCCTATTGTGAGCTGGAGGGTTAATTGCACCCCAAATAGATACAGACGCCCCTGGGAAAACCACAAACCCTGAAACACTGACTACCACCCTCACTTTGTTCCTTATCCTTGCACTATAACGCGTAATACAAGCCTCGTGCGGTACTCCGCCGACTTATAAGCCTTGCGCAGCGCCTGTCAGTTTTGGAATTGATTGTTTGCTTTTATCTCTTTCTGCTCCTAGCGGAACTGTCATCTCTGACTTGTCATGGAGCACGTTTAAGCTCATGTGTGTGCAGTGTTTGAATAAAAATCCTTCTTGTTTCTACGACCTCCTGTGTCTCTGTGCAAATCTGTGACCCAAGCGTGACACTATATAATGGTTAGCTCGCTTTTATTTTTGTGACCTAACCTTTCTTAAATTAGGAGATTGGAAAGGCTTTGTCTTACTGCGGGTAAAGACGTTCTGAATCTTACATTATATTCATTGATATTTCCTTATTTATATTTCAGAGTAAACAGCCAACTCTCAATGAACAGGTAAATTAAAAAAATTCCTGCCAAAAGCGTCAATAGAGTAAGAACAGGGTAGATTCATGTCCTACATTGTTGATGCTCATTTGAGTGGCTTCTCATCTAATAATGTAATTTATGCAATTCATCTCTGTCCATGGGTACGCTAGTGTCTGCAACTTAAGGATAATCCTAGATTGATTGATTCAGGAAACCATACATCTACATAACCAATAAGATGTGGGAATAATGACTCCTTAGGACTGCTGCCACTGCTACTAGGCACTGAGACAGGTTACGGTGGAGGTTGAACATCTCTCAATGATTGAGAAGTAGAATTTAGCGCTGCCACAATCTGTTGCAAGACAGTAATAACCAGTGTCCTTACTCTAACTTGAGTGTTTGGGCAGTCGCTCCTCCATTTTGGGAGCATTACTCATAGATTTTACATAGTGTCTCACAAAAAGACACAACTTTTAAACAATATTAAAATATAAAAATGGAATAAAAATTAAACTAAACCAATTAACAACCTGATTTAAATGAGTTTTTAACAAAACCGCAGAATACAAAACAGTCTGCTGTTATCACTTAAGCCATGTGTAAGTGCAATGCTGAAGAGAGTTCAAGTAGTTTATCGACAAAGTGGTGTTTGAGGTTTCAAACGGAATGGTTGACAGAATTTTTTGTTAAAATGAACTGGGCAGTGTAGTAGAAATACTTTACTGTTTTCAAAGAAGTCATTCATGGGATACCAAATGAAAATGCAGAACAAATCTTTTATTTGTACACAGGTATGCACAAATGTCTCAGTCCATGAAGTGAGCACTCAATAAAACAATTCATCTGCCTTTATCCTGTTACATTACCTCATCCAATACATCACATCATCTTACTGTTAACATGCATAATATACATAGCTTCATCCAATCAATGAGTGCCACCAGTGTTTACTGATTACTTTTGACTCTCCCATTAATCTGAATGTTGTCTTGCCTTGAATATTGCCTTGGGGTGATCTGAATGACCATCAGGAAAGGCATGGAGAAGGTGGACCATCACAAACTACATTTGAATCAGAAATCATCCATCATTTCAGTCAGAAAACAAAAATCAATCAAACTGTGTTGAAAAATTAAGAGAATCTAAACAAGAACACGAAGGCAAGAAAGAACAAGTGCAGGGAAAACAACTGAACAACTCCTGATGAGGTAAACGTTTTAATAGGTAAAGTTTTGCTGGCCGTGAAAATTCTTGTACTGTTTGTTGAGGGTCCAGGATATTTGTGATCATGTTGCCATATATTTGAAAATACCAGATAGTTGGTGAAGTAAGAATTCTATAGTTTTATATCTCATTTTTATTTTATTTACTTAGATTGAACAGCTGTCAGGAAGTAGAGCACTCAATGAGGGCTGCAGCATAACTGTTCATTAATGCGGAGTACAAACAGTGTGAGTGGAGAGCTTTTAAGTAAGGAATAAAAGGAACGCTAAATTAGAAGAATAGACCAAGAAAAGCAAAGTAACCTCACAGAAGAACAAACGGCAGGCAATTAAGTTGGAGACGATTACAGGAACTTAGGGTGCCAGAAGGTATTAAATAGCTATAGCAGTTCTATAATCAAATTTCTTTGGCTTAATTTTTTTAGTATCATCATTTTAAGTTAAATCATTTGATTTAAATTAAAAAAGGTAGTTTTACTCATCTAGAGTACTTTGTGCAGTTTTGGTCTCCAGGCTACAAAAAGGACATAGCAGCACTAGAAAAGGACCGGAGAAAAGCGACTAGGCTCATTCCAGGGCTATAGGGTATGAATTATGAAGAAAGATTGAAAGAGCTGAGCCTTTTCAGTTAAAGCAAAAGAAGATTAAGAGGTGACATGATTGATGTGTTTAAAATTATGGAGGGAATTAGTACAGTGGATTTTAATGCGAGTTCATCAGCACAAGGAGACAAAGTTGGAAACTTGTTAAGGGTAAATTTCACACAAACATTAGGAAGTTTTTCTTTACACAGAGAACTGAAGACACTTGGAATAAGCTACCAAGTAGTGTGATATACAGTAGAAATTTTAGGGACTTTCAAAACTATTTTTAATGGATTTTTTTGGAAGAATTAAGAGGATAGGACTCCAGTTTTGTTCTGAATGGCCTGTTCTCATCTAGATTATTCTAATGTTCCAATCTATTGGTCACTTATTTTATAAGATCTTGGATTATAGTGTGCAGTCTCAAGGAAGCAGCATTTTGGGATTGTAATGACAAGAAGAAAGAGGTAGTTAAACATTTGTGAGCAGACTTTGCTGCATGTGTGCCGTCACCCCATTTATACATATTTAAAACTCAAATGAGGGCTGTATGAAGGATCAGGGTACTTGTTCTGGTAGCATTAGGCACCTGTCAAGATCATCCTTGTACAGGAATATCAGCTTTAAAAATTCATCAGTTTTCTTTTAGAACTTTCTGAAAATCTGTACAGTACTTTTATTTTGGAGATGGTAAGTGTTTCACTCCGCTTTTGCACTGATCTAGTGCCTTTCTACTATCTAGTTGGTGGGCTGCAGTATTAGATAGATCACAATTGTTTGTTGAGAGACAACATTATGCACAAAGGTGATTTGGTGTGAAACATAAGACATTCTCAGATGTACTTAATTCACTCACATGGAACCAATTTAGAATTACCTCTTAACATAGCATGCATGTCTTTGGTGATGTGGCAGGAAAACTGAGGAAAGCCAATGTAAACAAAAGTAGAATATACAGACTCCATATAAACAACATATGGGTAACCGGATTTGAACCCAGGGCACAGAATTGCAAAGGCTAAGGCACTAAACACATTGACATGGAATAAGCATTGTTTATTCAGTGCATCTGGCAAGTTTGTACATTCTGAATGGAATGTGGACCTGTACATTGACCTTGGAATCCACTGCTGCTCATTCAGCTCTGTACAAAGGCACAGTGATTATACTTTATAGGTTTTTGAGCCTGGGTACTAAACTGTCCTGCTCATAAATGCAGCAGCCAAGCTCTTTAATAAAAAAAATCACTTGTTTTAGGTACGTGGTCCAAAATACCCTGTTACAAACTGGTATCATAGCATGCCTTTTTCACCTGACTTTGGTTTCTGCTTTGCAATGAAATTGTTTGTATTTGAGTAGGTATTTAAAGAATTACTGAATGCAATGAATGTCAAAAAATTTAATTTGAAATATTGAGTAAAAGAGAGACAATAGAGTATAGTTGACCAGATTTACTTTTTCATTTCATACCTGTTCTAAATAAATGGCCAGATCTGTAGTTATGTAGGTTTATTATTAGCTGCAACTCATTCACTTTCCAACTAATATACTATTACAGTGGTAAAAATTACATTCTTCATTTATTAGCACCAACTTCAAGTTCTATGTTGCACAATTAACTATCAGAAGTGTATCATTAAATACTTTTAAATACTAAAATATTTTTATTTATATGTGCTTTGGAGTAAACTATTGCATCTGAATATGCAAAATTTGCGCAGACAGTGTTCAGGATTGATTTGAAATCAAAAACCTTTAACCATGAGCAGTATTAAACACTGTGCCAACAGCATTTTAAATGTCATTTCATATATATTTTTATTTTTACAGCAGCTTAACAAACTGTTCGTGCAATACATATGTATTTAATGCTCATCTCAATATTTTGCTTATGAAATGTTTTTACAACATTTTAAACACAAGCCTAGATTTTCTTATAATGCGTGTTGTTTTTCTACATTTAATAATTGACTGATGGACAGATATTGTTGTTTTTCGTCTATGGCGATTTAGTTTCTGCTTTGTTTTTGATGTAGTTTAACAAATCTTGTATCCATCATGTGTAATAGTTCTGTATTTAGTGAGTTATATAATCCTATTTTTGCATTTTGCCTTGAGAGTTGTTGCAGCACTCTGCACCTGCACTTGGTGAGGAGTGCTGTGCAAGTATAAAATAGTTTCTACTATTGTATTTCAGAGGTGGCAATGATAGATTGACCATCTAGCTCAGTGAAGAGGATTACATGCGTTTTGTTCTGTCTGTTGTATTTACCCATTTTTTTTTTATTGCAATTGCACTCCCAACCGTCCTGGAAGTGGGTATCTGTCTGAATTGCCTTTTCCAAGATTTCTTCCAATTTTTTTCCCTACAAGGATTTTTTTTTTTTTGGGAGTATTTACTTTTTAGGAAATCAATTCTGGGATTCTGTCAAAAACCATGGCCTGTTAAAGGCATTGAGGCATTCCATATGTAATTTTGGGCTACACAAGAAATAAGTTGTTGTTGTTAGTGTGTGTGTGTTGCTAGTGTTCTATTTCAAGGTTGATTCAAGTGCTTCAGAAGCTTTTCCTCATGACAGTAAGACGGAGCCCAAGTTCAAGAGAACTAGAATCATGATGCAGTTTTAAGGGAGAGATCTACGAGGACTGACAGGATGCCAGTTATAATCTTACAATCTTGTATCTACAGTAGAAGCACAGCTTCTGCCTAGGAGAAGCAGGATAAATTTGTCTTGTTAATGACAGCTCATAACTTTTAAAAACTACATATTACTTGGTGGTACAGGAATAGTTCTAAATACTTGTCCCTACAGTAAAAGGCACATTTTATGTTTTTCATTTTTTAATCAAATAACATTCCATACACAACTCGAGCACACAGCTTGACCTGAAATAAAATCACTGGAGGTTTTAAAACCACGCTACTTGCACATTTGTGTTACAGTAGGAAAGAGAGTTTAGAGTGAATCTTGAAATTTACTGATGTTCCCTCGGACTGGTAAATTTAATAGTAAGGGAATGGAACAATGACATTTAAAAAGCAAGGGACAATGTTCCTTTTAATAATGACTTTGTGTGACTGAGACCAGCTTAAATCAAGAGAGAGTAAATAATTTCATTTTATTAAAAATAAGGTAAATTATTTTTCAAGACAACTGCAGAGGGGATATGTATTTTATTGTGAAATTAATATGTTTCATCATTAAAGCCGTTTTAAATTGTACCATATGTTTGAGAAGAACTCTAAGAGTGACGGTAGCGTTCTGATATTTGGCATATTTTTCTTTCTAGTGTGTTATGTTTACAATGACTTTGATTCATCTTGCTTAACAGAATTTAACAAGTGAATAAGTCAGAGACTATAAATTATGCTCAAGATGCTGCAGATTTTAAAAAAAAAAAAAAAAAGGTCAAGATTTCAGCTATAAGGCCATCAAACTGTGCATTGAGTTGCCTACAAGTATGATATATCCGTTTCTGGATTTTAACTCAGGATTGAAACCAACTCCTTCCATTTCTTCCACATTACATTTCTTTTTCAACTTTCCTACTAGACATGGCATAGAATCCCTTCTACAATTATGCTGTACATTCTGATTTTCTGTGACCTCCACCAGCATACTGTGCTTCATATGTTTCAGTCTCTTTAGCTTTATTTCTTGGCCTCAGTCAGTATTGTTATTCACTGAGGCCTCTTGCTTTGATTCCATGCAGGTTTCCATAATGTGCAATTTTATGTTTGCTTATTGCATCAGTACCTTTTCATTAGCATAGTTTACTGATATTTCACTTTTGCACAGTACCGTTTTCTTCTCCTCCACTATTTAATATTTCCCACAACTTTCTCCTGTTTATTTTTTACTGGTCTTTGGTAGCAGGTTCTAACTGCTTGTATACGTCTTAGGCTAATTTGCTCTCTTATTGTACATGCACCACAGATTCTTCTTTATTACGTATCTACTGAGGTCAACATTTCAGATGTATTAATAATGTGTAGTTATGCAAACTGGAAATTTCTTTTTTTCTGTATTCCTAGCATTTCTTATGTTCTTGTACTTTTTTCACATTTCAATTCAAATAAGATATAATATATGCACTTTAATTTTTATTGGTGGTATCATGCTTCATTATTGGGCTGAATGAGCTGTTCATGTTGCAAGTTTGTGTGTTAATTATTTGATCAAAATAGAAGTTTAGCAATCATTATGAATTGTTTCTGATCATCTATTTCTCATTTTGACATCCTGTAATGGCGGTGCCACATCTACATTGCTAAGTTGTTATTTCTGTATATAGAATATGATAACCTTTTATAAATAAATAAGCACAGGTTAAGTGTAATGTTGAAAGGTCTCAATAGTGACTTTAACAAATGATTATATCACTATAGTGACTTTTGAAAACAATTATATTACTACAAGCTCTTTTTGAATCCAGTGTGCATTTTAGATTAACTGTTACAATTTATCTTCCAATGTACTGTCCATTTACATTTACATTTTTCAGGCTCTTTTTCCTGTTTATTTTGCTTTTGTTCATCATGTATTTTTATTAATGTATATTTCACCTTCTCACATAATACTTTGAACTCTAAACTGCCAGTTTGTTCTGTGTCTTAACTCACTGTTCATATTTAAACAAGCTGCTTTACCTGATACAGTTGCTGAAGATATTCTGTATATTTAAACAATTACAATATACATAAAATATAAATCACCACAGCTCTTCTTTACATTAGGATATACCTCAAACAAGCATACCAAGTAGAATAAGCAATGTGCACTTAATAGTATGCACTTATAACGTGAAGTTAGCATTTGGTGCAGTCAATATTTTCAAAGCATTTTGGTGGGCTTACCCACCATGGTAAACCTGCATGTTTTTTATTTACAAGGTTTATCTGGGTGCTGCTTAAAGACCACACACTTAACAAAACTTGAGTTTTTATTTTCATTTTAATTCAAATATAACAAACTATAGACAGTGCATGTGTTTTGTCCAGTAAATACTGATGCAATTTATTAAACTTAAAATAATGTATTAAATAATAGACTCTGCTATTGAGTTTAAGTTTCAGCTTAAAGTAATGGTATTAATCTTTAATAATTTTTTGTGTTTCGATACTATTAACTATTGTGTCATTTTTTTCCTGTTAAAAGTATGGCTAAAGGTTGTACTTTTTTGAATCTTTGTTAAAATGAAAAAATTAACAATAATTAAATAAAAAAAAGTTTTAATTGGCTGTTAGTTTAGAATACAGGATATTTTGATAATAACATACTAGTTTATAAATTGACTGAGTATTTTCATCCATTTTCTTTAGCGGGACTAAAATCCTATACATCTCCAGTTGGTCATGTGATGAACCTGTCAGGTGGAAGTGTTTTTTTGAATGATTCCACTTATGATGGAGCCATAGGCAAAGGGTAAGAACATTTATTTAAAGTTTGAATGCAAATATAGATACTTGGGATACATGTTTAAATAATGTCATTTTGTAATCTGTATTTTCTGTGTAACTTTACTATTAGAATAGTTTTAATAAAAATAAATTGTATGAATCCACTCTCTCTCTCTGTGTGTGTGTGTGTGTGTGTGTGTGTGTGTATATAATATATACATACAGTGAATCCGGAAAGTATTCACAGCGCATCACTTTTTCCACATTTTGTTATGTTACAGCCTTATTCCAAAATGGATTAAATTCATTTTTTTCCTCAGAATTCTACACACAACACCCCATAATGACAACATGAAAAAAGTTTACTTGAGATTTTTGCATATTTATTGAAAATAAACTGAGAAAGCACGTGTACATAAGTATTCACAGCCTTTGCCATTAATCTCAAAATTGAGCTCAGGTGCATCATGTTTCCCCTGATCATCCTTGAGATGTTTCTGCAGCTTATTTATAGTCCACCTATGGTAAATTCAGTTGGTTAGACATGATTTGGAACGGGACACACCTGTCTATATAAGGTCCCACAGATGACAGTTCATGTCAGAGCACAAACCAAGCATGAAGTCAAAGGAACTGTCTGTAGACCTCCAAGACAGCATTGTCTTGAGGCACAAATCTGGGTAAGGTTACAGAAAACTTTCTGCTGCTTTGAAGGTCCCAATGAGCACAGTGGCTTCCATCGTCCATAAATGGAAGAAGTTCAAAACCACCAGGACTCTTCCTAGAGCTGGCCGGCCATCTAAACTGAGCAATCGGGGGAGAAGGGCCTTAGTCAGGGAGGTGACCAAGAACCCGATGGTCACTCTGTCAGAGCTCCAGAGGTCCTCTGTGGAGAGAGGAGAACCTTCCAGAAGGACAACCGTCTCAATATCAATCCACCAGTCAGGCCTGTATGGTAGAGTGGCCAAACGGAAGCCACTCCTTAGCAGAAGGCACATGGCAGCCCACCTGCAGTTTGCCAAAAGGCACCTGAAGGACTCTCAGACCATGAGAAACAAAATTCTCTGGTCTGATGAGACAAAGATTGAACTCTTTGGTGTGACTGTCAGGCGTCACTTTTGGAGGAAACCAGGCACCGCTCATCACCAGGCCAATACCATCCCTACAGTGAAGCATGGTGGTGGCAGCATCATGCTGTGGGGTTGTTTTTCAGCGGCAGGAACTGGGAGACTAGTCAGGGTAAAGGGAAAGATGACTGCAGCAATGTACAGAGACATCCTGGATGAAAACCTGCTCCAGGGCGCTCTTGACCTCAGACTGGGGTGACGGTTCGACTTTCAGCATGACAACGACCCTAAGCACACAGCTAAGATATGAAAGGAGTGGCTTCATGACAACTCTGTGAATGTCCTTGAGTGGCCCAGCCAGAGCCCAGACTTGAATCCAATTGAACATCTCTGGAGAGATATTCAAATGGCTGTGCTCCGATGCTTCCCATCCAACCTGATGGAGCTTGAGAGGTGCTGCACAGGGGAATGGGCGAAACTGGCCAAGGATAGCTGTGCCAAGCTTGTGGCATCATATTCAAAAAGACTTGAGGCTATAATTGCTGCCAAAGGTGCATCAACAAAGTATTGAGCAAAGCCTTTGAATACTTATAATTAGCCTACTACCTAATTTCCCCAGCAATGCAGCTTAAGTTCTCCAAGCTCAAGTCTCTTTATCTGGGTTTGAGATGCCTGGAGTTGTATAGGGTAAATAATATAGTCTTATTTGGAATACATACATTTCATGTGTGTTCCGTGTCTTCAACGATCTGGGTAAATGTAGGATGACAGGAAATGCAAGGCAAGAAAATCTGAACACATTCCTCAAACATAAACATATTCCATGTTATAGTATTAATGATGTGAAGTGTATAATTTTGTGAAGACTTTATTCCAAATATCGAATAAACACGTGTGCTTTTATGCAAGAACATAACCAAAGAAAAAAAAAAATCATCCAATTTACATGTTGCTGTCAATGAGTTAAAAACTCAAATGTCTTCTTGGATGGTGCAGTGGTAAGAAATTCTGACATAACCAAAACTTTGAGGATTCAAGTCCGGTTGTACCTCATTTTAAGTAGTGAGCTGCTATTATTATTAATATATTTTAATAAAAAAATACATTTGATTCGAGTCTGTAACACCCAGTGTAAAGTTTTGCAACTTGGAAAAGTTGGCGCTTTTTTTTATTCAGTTCTGTCAGTGATGTTCACATGGTACAATGAACTTGTCTCTCACTTTCTGAGTTGATGGCATTTATCTCCATTCTTTTTACAAGAGCAGAATTGACCACAGATGGTGCTGTGGTTGATGCCTGCTCAGAACTATGTTATACCTGCTCCGTGACTGTTACCAGACTATTATGTGGCATTAACTATTATGTAGCAATAACGGAAACCTGGCTAAATAACAAAGATGGGGATGAGTGTAACATAGAGGGATACACATTTTTTAGGAAGGATAGACAGAACAGAAAAGGAGGTGGGGTTGCTGTTTATGCCAAACAGGGATTAAATGTAAGTCCTCTTCAGTTGGATGATGAGCCCCATCTTAGTGAGGACATGTGGCTTCGCCTGGAAAATATTAGGGAAAAAGGTCTCATTTTAGGAGTGTGTTATAGACCACCCAATTCAGACAGTAATTTCAACACACATCTTTTAGTAATATCAAAAGGCAAGTTTACAGGGGGATATTATAGTCATGGGGACTTTAATTATCCAAATATTAACTGGGATAACCTTACAGATGGAGGAGCACAAGAGCAGGAGTTTTTAGAAGTAATCGGCGACTGTTTTTAACACAGCATGTTAAAGCACCAACAAGGGGTGAAGCCTATCTGGATTTAGTATTCTGTAATAATCAGGATAGAATTGAGGGTGTAGAGGTGATTGAACCACTAGGGTCAAGTGACCATAATGTAATACAATTCTCAGTATTTTGTAAGAGTACAGATGCAAAGACTAAAATTGTTAAGTTGAACTTTAGTAGGGCTAATTTTGAGCAGATGCGACAAAGTCTAAGTAGGATAGACTGGGATAAGCTTTTAAATGTGGAGACAGTCGAGGAGCAGTGGAACAGGTTTAAAAATGTTTTACATGTAATGCAGGACAGATACATACCTAAATTTGGAAGTAATAGGAAACTAAAAAAAACTCCACGATGGATTAATAAAGATTTAAAAAGAAGTTGCAAAGGAAAAACTGCTGTATAAGGCATATAAGACTAATGACTGCAAAGAGAACCGTAGGCGTATGAGAAAATGAGGGCAACCATTAAGAAGGATATCAGAGAGGCTAAAAGACAGTTGGAGAGGAATATAGCAGATAAGGCTAAAGAAGACCCCAAGAGATTCTTTCAGTATTTTAGTAGTAAAAGAACAGTTAAGGAGGAGGTCAAGTTCATCAGGAATAGTAAAGGGAATTAAAAGATACAGACAATGAAATAGCAGATGCCCTAAACTTACATTTTTCTGAGGTGTTTACAAGTGAGCAAGTGGATAACCTGCCAGAGGTAAACACAACTACTAAGGAGGTACTGAGGGATTTGGAAATTGTAGAGGGAGAAGTGCTGCTCAGATTAAATAAGATGAAATCAAACAAATCACCAGGCCCAGATAATATTTATCCTCGTGTTCTTAAGGAGGCTAGTGAGTACATATATAAACCCTTGACACATATTTTTAGGAAGTCACTGTGCACTGGAGAGATTCCAAAGGACTGGAAAATGGCAAATATCATCCCATTATATAAAAAGGGTGACAGGGCAGATCCAAGCAACTATAGGCCAGTAAGCTTAACAAGCATCACAGGAAAATTAATGGAAGGAATTATTAAGGATAAGATTGAGCAACACATGACAAGGACAGGAGTTATTCTGAACAGTCAGCATGGGTTCAGAAGAGGGAGGTCGTGTTTTACTAACATGTTGGAATTCTATGAGGAGGCAACAAAAGGATACGATCAAAGTGGAGCTTATGATATTATTTATCTGGACTTTCAGAAAGTATTTGATAAGGTGCCACATGAGAGGTTGGGCATCAAGTTAAAAGTGGGAGTTCAGGGTGATGTTTTTAGATGGGTGCAGAATTGGCTCAGACACAGGAAGCAGAGGGTGATGGTGCGAGGAACCTCATCAGAACTGGCGATGTTAAGAGTGGTGTTCCACAGGGGTCAGTGCTAGGGCCGCTGCTATTTTTAATATATATAAATGATTTAGATAGGAATATAAGTAACAAGCTGGTTAAGTTTGCAGATGATACCAAGATAGGTGGATTAGCAGATAATTTGGAATCCGTTATATCATTACAGAAGGACTTGGATAGCATACAGGCTTGGGCAGATTTGTGGCAGATGAAATTTAATGTCAGTAAATGTAAAGTATTACACATAGGAAGTAAAAATATTAGGTTTGAATACACAATGGGCGGTCGGAAAATCGAGAGTACACCTTATGAGAAGGATTTAGGAGTCATAGTGGACTCCAAGCTATCAACTTCCAAACAGTGTTCAGAAGCCATTAAGAAGGCTAACAGAATGTTAGGTTATATAGCACGATCTGTGGAGTACAAGTCCAAGGAGGTTATGCTCAACCTTTATAATGCACTGGTGAGGCCTCATCTTGAGTACTGTGTGCAGTTTTGGTCTCCAGGCTACAAAAGGACATAGCAGCACTAGAAAAGGTCCAGAGAAGAGCGACTAGGCTGATTCCAGGACTACAGGGGTTGAATTATGAGGAAAGATTAAAAGAGCTTAGCCTTTACAGTTTAAGCAAAAGAAGATTAAGAGGTGACATGATTGAAGTGTTTAAAATTATGAAGGGAATTAGTACAGTGGATCGAGACTTGTATTTTAAAATGAGCTCATCAAGAACACGGGGACACAGTTGGAAACTTGTTAAGGGTAAATTTCGCACAAACATTAGGAAGTTTTTCTTTACACAAAGAACGATAGACACTTGGAATAAGCTACCAAGTAGTGTGGTAGACAGTAAGACGTTAGGGACTTTCAAAACTCGACTTGATGTTTTCTTGGAGGAAGCAAGTGGATAGGACTGGCGAGCTTTGTTGGGCTGAATGGCCTGTTCTCGTCAGATTTGCTGTGATTTCGGACATCTGGCAACGTTTTGAGAACTAAACCCAGGGCATCATGTTACTGTTGATCAACTATTTCCAACCAAGGTCTATTGTCCTTTCTTGCAATACATCTCAACCAAGCCTAACAAATTTGGTATAAAGTTTTGTATTGTGGCAGATTTGGAGACAAAGTACATGTACAATGCTACTCCTTATTTGGTAAAAGATCCCTTTTGTCCCACAGGAGAGACTTTCCGAGACTATGGTCATAAAGCTTACGGATTAGTCTCTGGGTAAAGGCAGAACCATAACGGACAGTTTCTTTACAGTGCTTTTGCCAGCTAATAGACTGCTGCACCACAACCCAACTCTACTTGGCACCATAAGCAAAATGGGATAGGAACTGCCACCTGCAGCTAAAGTAACTTTAGTACACGTGCAATTCCCCACGCTAGAATTTAAATCTGTCAGTGCCATGCTGACAGTGTATGCGCCCAAAAAGAAGGCGGCTTTAAGTTGAGTCTGTAACACCCGGTGTAAATTTTTGCTACCTGTTGTATGAGACAGCCGGCACCTGAACCTGGCTGGGATGCCCCTGAATTGGAAGCATGGGGGAAGGCAGCTGCTTTGGGATACTGCATCCCCTACGACGCTAGTTGGCAGCTTCCCTGCAGCATAGAGGTGCCCCGGATTCCCACAGGGCACCATGGGATCTGGAGTTCCGCTTCACAGCCCTGCTGGGTACCATGGGTGCCGCCAGGAGATGTTGCGGGGTGATTGTTTTGGTTATAATTCAGCCGTTCTTACTACTGCACCATCCAAGAAACCATTATCAGCTTTCTGTTGATTGACATTTGAGCTTTGGTTTTTAACTCATTGACAGCAACATGTAAATTGAATGTTTTTTTTTCTTTAGCTATATTCTTACATAAAAGTGCACATGTTTATTTGATATTTGGACTAAAGTCTTCACACATTATACATGTACTATAACATGAAAAAGTTTACGTTTTAGGTATGTGTTCAGCATTTCTTGCCTCGCATTTTTTGTCATCCTATATTTACCCAGATCGTTATAGACATGGAACACACATGAAATGTATGTATTCCACATAATAATATTTACCCCATACAACTCCAGACATCTCACACCCATTTAAAGAGACTTGAGCTTGGAGAACTTCAGCTGTGTCAGTGGGGGGATAGGACAGCTGGCTGTTTGCTGCTTGTGTTGATTGACACATTTGCAAAATAAAAGATGCTGATGGAGAGGTGCGAAAGAATTTAAGGTTGCCCAGGATTGCTTTTTTTTTTTTTTTTGTAGGCTTCAGGGATTCTAGTGTTAAGAAAGCCTTCAAAGATTCTCAGATTATTCCTGCAGAGACCTCTGAGGATGTATTTGTCTCTTAAAAAAAAAAAAATCAATTTGCCATCTCCACTATCTCCAAGCAGCTTGGTGTTCTTATGAGAACAGTTGCAAATGTTCAAGAAGTTTAAGGTCAATGCAACTCTAAGCAGTCTCCATGTACATGGTAGCAAGAGAAAAATTGACCTCAGAATGAGCAGAAGGATAGAGAGAATGGTAAACAAAAAAGTAAGGACATCTTCCAGTGACATATGAACTGAACTTCAAGGTCAAGCTCCATCGGTGTCTGATTGCAAAGTCTTTCACAGTGGGCTCAATAGAACAAAACCCAGGAGAACTCCACTGTCGAAAGAAAAACATAGTCTTTGCAAATCATCAACTGTATATTCGCAGATGAAAGAATGAAGCTTTAAAAAAAACACCATTCATACAATGAAACATGGAGGTGCGTCGTTATGTTTTGGTGCATCTTTGCTATGTCTGGCAAGGGATGCCTTGAGTCCATGCAGGGACGAATGAAATCTCAAGATCAAGACATTCTGGAACAAAACATACTGCATAGTGTCTGTTAGGTCTGTTTCAATCACAGGTCATGGTTCCTCCAACAGGATAATGACACGAAACACAAAGCTAAAAGCAACCAATATTGTCAAAGAACAAAACATTGGATTATTTTGAAGTGGACTTCTAAGAGCCCTGTTCTGAATCCTACTGAACATCTATGGAAAGAACTGTGACATGCAGTGTGGAGAAGACACCCCTCAAACCTAACAATGCTGGAGCTCTAAAAGAGTGGGCCAGATTACCTGTTGACAGTTGCAGACATCTTATTGAGTACTATGGGAATCACTTGTTTTCAGTGATTGCCTCAAAAGTTTGTGCAACAAAATATTAGCTTAAGGGTCCGATCTTTTTTTGTCCGTGCCATTTTCAGTTGTGTTATTATATGAAGTATTCTGTTGAATTAAACCTTTAAAGCAATGTTCGATCTTTATTAAATTTAAAACAAACAATGATTGGAGCCAATTACTTTTGTCAGTTTCATGTTATTTCAGAGACACTTGTGGGTTCTTTTTCTGTGGAGGGGTGCAAACTGCAAATTAACTGCAATTTAGACATTCGGTAATATATTATTTGCTTAAGTAAGAAAATCTCAACTACACTTGCACTTACTGTAACTGCTAAGAAATTTGTGATTATGTAACTTATTTTTTGTGCTTCATTTTTTTTTTTCCTTTTTATTAATTTTATTGCAATCCATACAAAGCAATCAAGTTTTTACAAAAGAAAAATTAAGTTTTTGTGCTTCATTATTAAAAGAACCACTTAACATGGCAGTTTCAGCACAATTGGTCTTTACTGAGAGGCGTAAAACATATGCAGTTACTAGAGCTGCAGATTAAAACCTGTGGAAAGATTGGTATGTGTTCACTGTAGCCATAGAGGAATGAACAACAAGGTAAACACACATGACATGCTTTCTCTAATTTTATATATAATATTTACTATATTAGAACATTAGGAAACTCTAGACAAGATCAGGCCATTCAGCCCAACAAAGCTCGCCAGTCCTATCCACTTGTTTCCTCCAAGAAAACATCAAGTCAAGTTTTGAAAGTCCCTAACGTCTTACTGTCTACCACGCTACTTGGTAGCTTATTCCAAGTGTCTGTCGTTCTTTGTGTAAAGAAAAACTTCCTAATGTTTGTGCAAAATTTACCCTTAACAAGTTTCCAACTGTGTGCCCGTGTTCTTGATGAACTCATTTTAAAATACAAGTCTCGATCCACTGTACTAATTCCCTTCATAATTTTAAACACTTCAATCATGTCACCTCTTAATCTTCTTTTGCTTAAACTGTAAAGGCCCAGCTCTTTTAATCTTTCCTCATAATTCAACCCCTGTAGTCCTGGAATCAGCCTAGTCGCTCTTCTCTGGACCTTTTCTAGTGCTGCTATGTCCTTTTTGTAGCCTGGAGACCAAAACTGCACACAGTACTCAAGATGAGGCCTCACCAGTGCATTATAAAAGTTAAGCATAACCTCCTGTGACTTGTACTCCACAGATCGTGCTATATAACCTAACATTCTGTTAGCCTTCTTAATGGCTTCTGAACACTGTTGGGAAGTTGATAGCTTAGAGTCCACTATGACTCATAAATCCTTCTCATAAGGTGTGTACAGTAATCCCTCGCTATATCGCGCTTCGACTTTCGCGGTTTCACTCTATCGCGGATTTTAAATGTAAGCACATCTAAATATATATCACAGATTTTTCGCTGGTTCGCGGATTTCTGCAGACAGTGGGTCTTTTAATTTATGCTACACGCTTCCTCAGTTTGTTTGCCCTGTTGATTTCATACAAGGGACGCTATTGGCGGATGGCTTAGAAGCTACCCAATCAGAGCATGTATTACATATTAACTAAAATTCTTCAATGCTATAAGATATGCATCCCGCGCGGAGTTTGATTGTTTGCTTGTCTCTGCCTCTCTCTCACCCTCTCTGACATTCTCTGTGCCTGATGGAGGGGCTGTTTGCACAGAGGCTGTTTGCTTAAAAGATACTGACGCTCCTCTAAAAAAATGCTGCTTTATTGCGGTGCTCGGCATATTTAAAAGCACAAAAGCACACGTATTGATTTTTTGATTGTTGCTTTAATCTCGCTCTCTCTCTGACGTTCTCTGCCTGACGGAGGAGATGTGAGCAGAGGGGCTGTTTGCACAGAGGCTGTTTGCTTAGAAGATACTGACGCTCCTCTTAAAAAATGCCGCGGCAAACTTAAAACCACAAGTACTGATTTTTTGATTGTTTGCTTTTCTTTGCGAGCGCTCTCTCTCTCCCTCTAAAATTCTCTGCTCCTGAAGAGAAGAAGATCTATTTGCATTCTTTTAATTGTAAGAAAGAACTGTCATCTCTGTCTTGTCATGGAGGACATTTTAAACTTTTGACTAAAGGGTGTTATTTCATGTCTAGAGGGCTCTAATAATAACAGTGTGGGAGAGTTTATAAGGGCTTAAAATATCTAAAAATAACTACACAAACATATGGTTTCTACTTCGCGGATTTTCGTCTATCGCGGGGGGTTCTGGAACGCAACCCCCGCGATCGAGGAGGGATTACTGTTCTCTATTTTCCGACCACCCATTGTGTATTCAAACCTAATATTTTTACTTCCTATGTGTAATACTTTACATTTACTGACATTAAATTTCATCTGCCACAAATCTGCCCAAGCCTGTATGCTATCCAAGTCCTTCTTTAATGATATAACGGATTCCAAATTATCTACTAATCCACCTATCTTGGTATCATCTGCAAACTTAACCAGCTTGTTACTTATATTCCTATCTAAATCATTTATTTATATTAAAAATAGCAGAGGCCCTAGCACTGACCCCTGTGGAACAACACTCTTAACATCGGCCAGTTCTGATGAGGTTCCTCGCACCATCACCCTCTGCTTCCTGTGTCTGAACCAATTCTGCACCCATCTAAAAACATTACCCTGAACTCCCACTTCTTTTAACTTGATGCTCAACCTCTCATGTGGTACCTTATCAAATGCTTTCTGAAAGTCCAGATAAATAATCTCATAAGCTCCACTTTGATTGTATGCTTTTGTTGCAACCTCATAGAATTCCAACATGTTGTGTTGTCAGTAAAACACGACCTCCCTTTTCTGAACCCATGTTGACTGTTCAGAATAACTCCTGTCCTTGCCATATGTTGCTCAATCTTATCCTTAATTCCTTCCATTAATTTTCCTGTGATGCATGTTAAGCTTACTGGCCTATAGTTACTTGGATCTGTCTTGTCACCCTTTTTACATAATGGGATGATATTTGCCATTTTCCAGTCCTTCGGAATCTCTCCAGTGCTCAGTGACTTCCTAAAAATATGTGTCAAGGGTTTATATATGTACTCACTAGCCTCCTTAAGAACGCGAGGATAAATATTCTCTGGGCCTGGTGATTTGTTTGATTTCATCTTATTTAATCTGAGCAGCAATTCTCCCTCTTCAATTTCCAAATCCCTCAGTACCTCCTTAGTAGTTGCATTTACCTCTGGGAGGTTATCCACTTGCTCACTTGTAAACACCTCAGAAAAATATAAGTTTAGGGCATCTGCTATTTCATTGTCTGTATCTTTTTAATTCCCCTTTACTATTCCTGATGAACTTGACCTCTTCCTTAACAGTTCTTTTACTACTAAAATACTGAAAGAATCTCTTGGGGTCTTCTTTCACCTTATCTGCTATATTCCTCTCCAACTGTCTTTTAGCCTCTCTGATATCCTTCTTAATGGTTGCCCTCATGTTCTCATACGCACTACGATTCACTTTGCAGTCTTTAGTCTTATATGCCTTATACAGCAGTTTTTTTCCAGTTTTTATACCAAACTCTTATTAGCTATCTTTCAACGCTGGCACTCTTCCACTCTTCCAGAGTTGTTCAACCAGAATATGGGTGCTAATTTCATCTGCAGTCCTAGTAAATCATGTCATATGTCCATAGTCCTCTTTGTAGTGGGGAAAAAACAAACTTCCTAACATTTATGTAAAATTTACAATGAATTATCTTTAATTTGTATGGCCATTGTCCATGATAATATTGCAATGAGAAGTGAAGTAAAAATGACACCTTTTATTAGCTAACTGACCAGATTACAACATGTAAGCTATTGAGGCAACTCAGGCCCTTCTTCAGGCAACCTCTCATTGCATCCATCATGGTCACTCGGTCCATTATCCTACTATTACATGATTATAATATAAATGGTGGTATTGAGCCTTTTATAATTTTTTGGCATTTAATCTCAGTTTAGCAAAATGAAATAATTCAACACAATCATTTTTATTCTCCATACATTACAGTAATGAGAAAAGCTCCCCTTTGGGCTTTGCCTCAAACTGTCTTGTTCCCCTTATGATTTGGAAATCAATGGTCCAACCAGTACCAATTGTATCACAAGTGCTTTATTCAACTTAAGCTTAGTTTCCACACTATATCCAAATATCTTTCATACCATAACTTGTTTTGTGTGCTTAAATACATGTTGCATATAATATGTGCCTCTTATACTTTAATGTCTACAGTGCCCTCCACTGATATTGATACTCTTGGGTAAACGAAGCAAAATGGCCTATGAAAAAAGTCTATCTCCTTGATCATTCCTTCAAAATACTAACAGAAATGTAACCTATAACTCAAATAAAATAATGGAGAGTATAATGAAACATTTTTATATACCAAGAATGTCAATATTAATGGAAGGCACTGCAGGTTTCTTTTTTTTGTTACCCTATCAAAATTAATTTTCAAAGCTTCTATTCAGTTGCTTTTGTTACATCCTCAGAAAAGTCTGGCATATTAGTTAAACACAGGCATCCCTGTCTAAATTCTGGTTACTGTGTGCTAAAAATATGTAAGATTCAGACAAAGAAAGAGTTACTGTATCTTGTCTTTCATATGCACTTCTTGTGATTTGCTAAATGATGCATAATCTTTACATTTAGTGTTCCTTTAATAACTTATAGCATTTTACTGACCTTTTAAGATTGTATATTTCCTTGTATATTTTGTTTTGCTTTTGCTCTTCATAATACACTACAAATACTCCTTGACCATTCTCCTACTGTTAAAATACAGCAGCAATCTCTAGTAGATATCTTTTTCATTAGTAATGTACTTCTGTAGCTGCCCTAAATTTTTAAATAATTGTTATACATGGCATTATTTATATTAGTGTAACTTGGAAAAAGTAAACAAACCTTATTATCCTTTGTACTGCTTAACTAAAGGTGTCATGTAAATAGAAAAGGTAGGGATGGAAAGAATAATTTAAGGTTCAACTAACAGCTGTGTCTTTCCTTTTTATCTAGGCTTCAATATGGTGGGCTTGGCCAACTTGTTGATGGAGTTTTGGGACTGGATGATTTCCTAGAAGCCAAGGAATTAAGAGTGTGGCCTGGTTATGATTATGTGGGTTGGAACCGTGAAGCAGCAGGAATGGCCTATGTGGAGATGGAATTTGATTTTGACCAGCTACGCACATTTTACAGCATGCAGGTGCAATAACAGACCTAAAAATTTATAAGTCAATAAGCATATCAAAGGTTAAGAGAAAGGCAGTACAAACAGTAAGAACATTAGGTTTCCTTCTGTCCATGTGCTACCATGAATAGGTCAATTATGTTGAACTAAAACAGCCTTTATCTTTGTGCGTTTTTCAGTCAGTTACATTTAAAAGTGTCTGCTTCAAGCAGATATAACAGATACACATTTCGTCTTTTAATTTATGAATATTTCATTTTGAAATAGTACATAATTGTCGTCATGTTTCTTGACCTATTCTCATGCATTCTCAAAAATCTCTTATTATGCTTCATAGGTACACTGTAACAATCGTTACCAGGAAGAAGTGAAGATCTTTCGCTATGCAGAATGCATTTTTAAGCGGGACCTAGTAACTCAGTGGGAGCCTGATAAAGTCAGTTTGTCTGTGGCAGTGGACATGAAAGATCCAAGTGCTCGTACCATCATCATGCCACTCCAAGAAAGAGTTGGTCAAATGATCCGCTGCAAGTTCTTTTTTTCAGATAACTGGCTGCTTATCAGTGAAATCTCTTTTGTTTCAGGTGAGTCTACATCTTTGAAGACTAATTGATGATGGTATATATTTATATACTCCGCAAAAAAAGAAACGTCCCTTTTTCAGGACTGTGTATTTCAACAATAATGTTTTAAAAATCCAAATAACTTTACAGATCTTCATTGTAAAGGGTTTAAACAATGTTTTTCATGCATGTTCAATTAACCATAATCATATAATTAACATGCACCTGTGGAATGGTCGTTAAGACCTTAACAGCTTACAGTAAGTAGGCATTTAAGGTCACAGTTCTAAAAATGCAGGACACTAAAGAGACTTGTCTACCGACTGTGGAAAAACACCCAAAGAAAGATGCCCAGGGTCCCTGCTCATCTGCGTGAACGTGCATTAGGCATGCTGCAGGGAGGCATGAGGACTGCTGATGTGGCTAGGGCAATAAATTGCCATGTCCGCACTGTGAGACACCTAAGACAGCGCTACAGGGAGACAGGAAGGACAGCTGATCATCCTCGCAGTGGAAGAGCCCGGATCTCAATCCCATTGAGCATATCTGGGACCTGTTGGATCGCAGGGTGATGGCTAGGGCCATTCCCCCCAGAAATGTCCAGGAACTTGCAGGTGCCTTGGTGGAAGAGTGGGGTAACATCTCACAGCAAGAACTGACAAATCTGGTCCAGTCCATGAGGAGGAGATGCACTACAGTACTTCAAGCAGCTGGTGGCCACACCAGATACTGACTGGTACTTTTGATTTTGAGCCTCCCTTCATTCAGGGACACATTGTGAAACATTTTTAGTTTATGTCTTATGGTGTTGACTCTTTTACTGTTCATACAAATATTTACACATTAAGTTTACTGAAAGTAAAAAAAGTTGAAAGTCAGAGGACGTTTCTTTTTTTGCTGAGTATATATTGTCAATGGTGCCCAGTGGACAAAAAGACCAATCCATAAAATGGGGTGGAGAGCCATGGGTTAACCTGTTTAATGAAGCTGTTGTTGCTTTTATAGCAAATAAGAACTGCTATAAGAATTTTGGACAGCGATTTCTTGATTTCCTAAGCTGATTTCAATATGACAATCTCTTTCTGTTCTTTAGCTCTTTTATCTTGGATTTGCTGGCTGAGGCAGGCATGGGGCAGGGTTTCCTTGATGTCACATGGCCTCCATTGGTTCAAGGTCTTCTGGTTGAGGGCAGAAGCAAAGGATCAGTGAGCCATTCTGCATCATCCATCGCCTTCCTGTCTGTCCCTTTTAGTCCCAAGTTCAGAAGAGACCAAAGACATTCAATCTAGATTTTATTTCTGTTTAAACTGTTTTAACGTTTAATCTCATGGAAATAAAGATGTTTTAAATATTGACATTATACTAAGTACATAGTCAAATACTTCAACAGTAGCATTTATTTATATAGGATGTTTTCATTCATGAAGGTAGCTCAAAATGCTTTCCAACAGTAGTAGCTAAAGAGAGTTACAAAAAGAAAATGGAAAAACTAAAGAACATCCATTATCCAAGCTGCTATATCCTAACTACAGGGTCATGGGGGGGTTCTGCTAGAGCCAATCCCAGCCAACACAGGGCGCAAGGCTTGAAACAAACCCCGGGCAGGGCGCCAGCCCACCGTAGGGCGTGCATGCGCACACACACACACTCACTCATATACACACCAAGCACACACTAGGGACAATCTGGAATCGCCAGTGCACCTAACCTGTATGTCTTTGGACTGTGGGAGGAAACCAGAGTACCCAGAGGAAACCCATGCAGACCCGGGGATAACATGCAAACTCCACACAGGGAGTACCCGGGAAGCGAATCCGGGTCTCCTAACTGCGAGGCAGCAGCACTACCCACTGTGCCACTATGCCGCCCTACTAAAGAACATTAATGTGTAAAAGGTTTTTTTTAATACAGTAGAAAAGCGAAGCAAAACATCCAGTTTAATAAACAAGTGCAATGGTCAAATAATTATGCAGAAGTAGAAAACAAAAACTGGAGAGAATAAACCTTAAAGGATTCTAAGACTAAAAGACTGTCCAGCCCCTTTTGGGTACATACGTGTGTCAAAATTATGAAAGTTTAGGAGCTTTGTTCATCTTCTCAGAGTCATAGGTGGCTACTGTGTACTTGGTCAAGGTAGAACTGACCCATAATATTACCATCAAGGATTGAGGGAAAAAAAAACAAAAGTAATTGGGGATTAGTGACCAGTCCATGAAACATAAAATAAAATTACATTTTATGATAATAGGGAAGATTAAGAAAGAGCCAAATTCAAAGAGACAGATTTTAAGTAGTTTTTTTTAAGTGTTTAGCTGTACTGGCCTGGTGTGTTTCTAATGGCAAAGTACATTATTCTGGATTTTGGTTGCATGAAAATAAAATTCCACCTCAACAGTGGTTTAATGTGGGCAGCACGGTGACGCAGTGGTATCACTGCTGCCTCGCAGTAAGGAGACCTGGGTTCGCTTCCCAGGTCCTCCCTGCGTGGAGTTTGCATGTTTTCCCCGTGTCTGCATGGGTTTCCTCCCACAGTCCAAAGACATGCAGGTTAGGTGCATTGGCATTCCTAAATTGGCCCTAACGTGTGCTTGGTGTGTGTGTGCCCTGCAGTGGGCTGGCGCCTTGCCCAGGGTTTGTGCCTGCTTTGAGCCCTGTGTTGACTGGGATTGGCTCCAGCAGACCCCCTTGACCCTGTGTTAGGACATAGCGGGTTGGAGAATGACTGACTGACAGTTGTTTAATGTTTTACTGTCTGAATAATATGCAAGCCAGCGTTAGAGGATACAAGATTGAGCTTAGGAATGTAGGGGGAAAGACAAAATTAAAGAAGGTGCTAAATTGTTTATACACAATTAAAGGCATTTTAAAATCAATCTTAAAGGAGACATGCAGTAAGTGTAAAGATGCTAAGACCCGCATCGTTACATGACAATGTTATAGAAATAAATGATTTCCTTGGATACTGGGTCAGCAACTTCCTGATCATCGGAGGCAGAACCCCTGTGTTTTTGCTAGTCGATTCTGGGGTTCGTCAGGGGTGTGTTCTTGCTCCTACTCTGTTCAATGCTTGCAAGGACTGAGTGTTGGGCAAGATCATGGGGTCTAGCCGCTGTGGGGCATTCATTGATCTTTACTTTGCTGACAATGCTGTGATCTTCATGGAGTCAATGGAGGCTCTGATCAGGGGTCTTGAGAGACTGAGCGAGGAGTCTTAGTGTTGGGACTTGCTAGTGTCCTAGATAAAAAACAAGATCCAGGCCTTTAATGGCCTCTTGGGCACAGCCAACAGCAGCGTGTCTGTTTGCAGATAGAGTTTCAGCATGTTGAGAGGTTTACTTACCTCAACAGTGACATTGGGGGGGGTGGGGGGGTTATGAGGTCACTGGAAAGGGGTGTGTGGCGCTCCCGATATCTATGCAAAAGGACAAAGGTCCAAGTATTTGGAGTCCTGGTGCTTCCTGTTTTGCAATATGGTTGTGAGACATGGATGCTATCCAGTGACCTGAGACGAAGACTGGACTCCTTTGTTTCTGTGTTTCTTTGGAGAATCCTTGGGTACCGCTTGTTTGATTTTGTGTTAAATGACCATTTGCTCATGGAGTCCCGAATGAGGTACATCACCTGGATTGTGAGGGAGCGTCAGTTATGGTACTATAGCCATGTGGTGCGATTCCCCAAGGGTGATCTGGCTCGCAAGATCCTCATTTTTGAGGACCCGAGTGACTGGATCGGGTCAAGGGGATGCCTGTGTAACACTATGTAATTTCCAGAGAGTGGGACTAGACCGTGTGTCTGCCCTGGGGGTTTGCCAACCAGGATCCCAAGCTGTTTTGTTGTGTGGTTGGTGCGGCAGTGCTCTATACCTGTGCATGCTTCCCAACCTGACCTGACCAAATAGTGGTAAAAGTGTGCCTTTGAGTTCGTTTTTGATTGTTGAATTTATGCCCTAAATGATGTGTTAAATAAAATTAGAAATTCAGCCTACCACACTAGACTGACAGTTTCAAAAATTTTAATTTTATGTATTAAATTTAAGAATGAAGGCAAATCCATTAATAATAAAACTTATTTCACTGGCATAATAACATTAACAATATCGTGGCAGTTTATCTATTCTTTGAACTATTCAACAGTTTTTAATGAGAAACAAGTTCAATTTAAACCAGTTGATAATGTTTACCTTGGATGGTGCATCAGTCAAGCAGGGCAAATGAAAAGGTTTGCCTGCTCTTTTGCAGTAGTCCATTCCATATGTATTAGAGCTACATTGTTTGGCACATCGTGAAGACCTGGGTATAGATGATGATAATTGGAAAGACATTTCCCTGAATGGGAATATCAAGACTTTGCTATTTACACCATTTTCTTTTATAGAGGACAACATTTGTAAGACTGTTAAAGCTGCAGAGGCAGATGTGTTTAAAACTCTAAATGAGGTTCAAAATAGAGATTGAGGAAAATATTAGTAACTGGAACTGTAAATACATTTTCAAATATCACTTCATTTACTAAACTACAGTATTAAAGAGCTATTTTAACTTTTGGTCATTTGTTGCACATTCCAGGGGCCTCATGTATAAACTGTGCGTACGCACAGAAATGTTGCGTAAGAACTTTTCCACGTTCAAATCGCGATGTATAAAACCTACACTTGGCGTAAAGCCACGCACTTTTCCCCGGTACCTCATACCTTGTCGTACGCAAGTTCTCCGCTCGGTTTTGCAGACTGGCGGCACCCAGTGTCAAAGCAGTGCTATTGTTCCTGTGTGATTACTCTTTATTTTCCTGACACGGCTTTATAAATAATGTAATGCATCTGATTGTAATTAACTTGTAACAATATAATGGTCCAGGGAATAGCCATAGTATTCCAAATACCATAACTGCATTAGCGTTGTTACTCTAACTGCACCTTCTTCTTTCAGCTTGCCCCGTTAGGAGTTGCCACAGCGGATCATCTTTTTCCATATTACTCTCAGTGCAGCACTCGGAGTATTTATATCACTGTATCTTCAAACTGTATGTTTTGAAGAATCAGCGCTCTAAGCTTACAGATGGCTTAACGTCTGTTACAGAGCTGATTGTGTGGGGATCGGTTACTTGGAGAAAGAAAAGCAAGGACTGCATGGGCGGCCGTGCCAATACTGTATATCTTGAATATAAAACAGAAAGAGAAAATAACGGCACAGCTAAAAACGCAGCAGCAAATTTCAACAAAAGTTAAACGCTTGTGTCATGAGCACGAGGAGGCTATGCAGTGTCCGCAACAGATGTGGCCATCCACCGTGCATAAGATACCATATTGACATTGGACTTTCTCTATTGGACAGAGCCACCCATGATTACTGCTGCAATAAATAATTTAATCGAAGGTCGCACGCAATCAATAACATGCTTTAACTATCATCATGAAAATACCACGTATACATCTCGGTATTTTAGTTATTCAGAGAGCTGTAATATCATGAATGTAATGGATTCTGTGTCTTGTCAGAGGAAGAGAGCCTGTTTAAGAAGCAGGTAGTGATTCACACATACAGAGCACATAGAAGATCAAATACAAAACAAAGCATTTAACGTGCTACTTTAATTGCAATGTGATTTGCGAAACTGGTTAAACGATTTTAAGATGAAGTTTGTTCTATTTTAATGACAAAATAAATTACGTGATTAAAGTGGAAATTGCGAGATTGAAGTTGACATTTCATGCTTTTTCCCCACTGTTTGCCTTTTTTTTTTTTTCTCTGTACCCTAATAAACTTTCATATGACACTCAGACAGTGGGGTACAACTCGCCTTTTCACGGCGACTTTGATATGTGACTTCTTTTTTATTTCCGGCACTGTGCGATTTTGCGAACATGAGCTTTCAAGTTTCTCCAACATGCTATGTCACTCGATCAACTTCCTTTTGTTGATTATACCACGGTTTAATTAAACAAATAGTATATTTTTCCTTTGCCTCCACTTGGTATTCGCTGAAATCGTTATATTTTCCCATTGTCTTTTCACAGAAGGCTGCGCTTAAGGGCGATTTATATTGATTTGCATTTTCAAAGAAGCGTAATTCTGGGAGGAGTAGGGGCGTTCCATAAAGAGCGTGCACGAGCGTTACTTTTCACGCTGATCGGGATTTATGTAGCGGAAGAACGTGGAAGTTGGAGTACACACAGATTCCTGCATCTGGATTTTTCTGTGCGTAAGCACATTTCGGCTTTTGTGCTTATGCCATGTTATAGTGCGAATTCTACGCACGGCATTATACATGAGGCCCCAGGTCTTAAGTACGCATCTGAAGCGTTGTATGCTTACAACGCTTGACAAATGCTGAATGTCACTTCAACACAAGTACTGCAAATACTGTCGTAATTGAAACAAACCATGAAACTCAAACCGATTATGACAGCAGCGATCCAAGCTGTGACATTTGAGACAAGATTACTTTTCACATGGCCAACTGTACGTTGGATTCTCAAGAGTAAGCTCGGCGCACAGCTTGGTCATATTACAACTAGAGAGCCGAACTAACAATGTGATATACAAAGAGATCCTTAACAAATAATTATTGGTATATTTTACCTCGGTTTAAAAATGTTTAATTTTCTT
Source organism: Polypterus senegalus (assembly GCF_016835505.1). Taxonomy (NCBI): domain Eukaryota; kingdom Metazoa; phylum Chordata; class Cladistia; order Polypteriformes; family Polypteridae; genus Polypterus; species Polypterus senegalus. The sequence goes on along the minus strand of NC_053164.1, from coordinate 161,581,514 downwards.
CTTAATAAAAATTTTAAGGCAGTACTTTACATTATAAAGGTTGAGGATAACCTCCTTGGACTTGTAGTCCACACACAGTGCTATATTGTATAACATTCTGTTAGCCTTCTTAATGGCTTCTGAAAACTTTTAAGTCAATAGCTTAGAGTCCACTATGACTCCTAAATCCTTCTCATAAGGTGTACTCTCGATTTTCCGACCACCCATTGTGTATTCAAACCTAACATTTTTACTTCCTATGTGTAATACTTTACATTTACTGACATTAAATTTCATCTGGCTAAGGCTGTATGCTATGCAAATCCTTCTGTAATGATATAACGGATTCCAAATTATCTGCTACTCCACTTATCTTGGTATCATCTGCAAACTTAACCAGCTTTTTACTTATATTCCTGTCTAAATCATTTATATATTTTAAAAATAGCAGCGGCCCTAGCACTGACCCCTGTGGAACACCACTCTTAACATCGGTCAATTCTGAAAAGGTTCCTCGCACCATCACCCTCCGCTTCCTGTGTCTGAGCCAAATCTGCACCCACCTAAAAACATCACCCTGAACTCTTTTTTTTAATTTGATGCCCAACCTCTCATATGGAACCTTATCAAATGCTTTCTGAAAGTCAAGATAAATATCATATGCTCCATTTTAATGTTATCCTTTTGTTGCTTCCTCATAGAATTCCAGCATGTTAGTAATACACGACCTTCCTCTTCTGAACCCATGCTGACTGTTTAGAATAACTCCTGTCCTTGCCAGGTGTTGCTCAATCTTTTCCATAATAATTCCTTCCATTAATTTTCCTGTGATGCATGCATAACGGTTTGACTCTTCTAATTCTGGGGTTGATGCCCCCGGATAGTGTGCACCTTTTACCTTACGCCTTGCGACCATGACCCACCTATTTCTACCTGTCTGGTCTCCCCTCATGCCACCTTGGGATTGCACACTATCTCTTTAAAGGACACCTTGGCCAAGTCCGCCAATTCTCTATTACAACACAGGTCCGCCAACTCCTCCTCCAGTTCAGCGACCCTGAGCTTAAGGTGCTGGATTAGCTGGTATCTCCGGCAGATGTAGCCCACATGTACAACTGGCTCTTCCAAACCATCATCTAAAAAGGCCTCATTATTAAAATTTGATTTGGGATTCGTAAAACTGCCTTAACTTTTTTTTTTCTTTCTTAAAATTAAACTTAATTGGTAACACTAAGATCTGCTACAGCTATTTTACACCCTTTTCTCCTTAAGCTCATGCACTGTTCTCCCTCTCAGCTGTCTGTTATTTGATTTTTATATGAGGTTAACGTTACTTTTCTCTGTCTCTCCCCCTAATTTTGCACTCCTTAAGTTCTCCATTCACACTGCTTGTATTCCCCCACATTAATGAACTATTATGCTGTCACCCACTTAACTGTTCTTCCTCTGGACTGCTAAGGACTGTTCAATCTAAAATAAACAAATAAAACTTTACTACCTTATCTGCTCCTACAGCCCCTTGTGCCTGATTGCTGTCTTAACATTGGCCGCTTACCTGTGCACCACTGAACCTTCCCCTTTAATGCTTTGAAGTCGGCCTCTGGAGAACAGACCAAAAACTCTCAGCAGCCTCTTGCATTTGCAAAGCACACATCCGCCACATGAAGAAGCACTTCTAGCCAGCTAAAGATCATTTGTAATAAGCTCTGTAATAAACATCTTCCAAAGGGAATACCAGACATTTTAAAAAAAATAACTAGATAGATATAGATACTTTATTAATCTAGTTCATTTTTCTATTGATTATCTAATTTAGTCATCACAGACTGAGAAGCAAAGTTTATTTCCTTTTTCCATCAGTCTTTTAATGCCAGCCTGGAAGTCAGTTAATTTGGTTGCAGGTTATCAGGATTTTATGTTATTCAAATGATTTGCAGGCAAAATAGAGTAAAATGTGGACAGCGTTAGAATTCTCCAAAAACATTCATAAGTTTGTATCAATGTTTATCATATATTGGATGAGTTTACTGGAGTTGGGCCTAATCTTGTCTTCGTCTTCTTCTTTCGACTGCTTCCATTAGGGGTCGCCACAGCGGATCATCTTGTTCCATATTTTTCTTTCCTCTGCATCTTGTTCTGTTACACCCATCATCTGCATGTCCTCTCTCACCGCATCAATGTGGTATAGCGGGTCCACAGCTCATGTCAAAGGGCCAGTTTTAAATAATCACCACATTCGCGGCTTAGCGACGGGGCGTGGTGGTTGTGTGGCTGAAGCAGTTCCCGGGATGATTTGTGATGTGGGTGTTTCTCACCTAAGTGCACAGGTGAGAAATCGTTCACATTTGTGATTGTGTTCGGGGCTGCTGATTTTCCACAGCTGCCACATCCTCTTCACAAATAGAAGCGCGAGGCAGCTAAAAAAAATTGAAGTTAAAGAAAAAGAGATGGAGGTTGCAGGAGAGCAGGAAGTAGTATGAAGATAGAACCTGTATAAGCGAGAGAGCGAGCGTGTGCTCACAGTCCGGCAGGCAGCTGGACAGTGAGCCCTTGCAGTGGTGTTTGGCCGACACTCGGTGGGGCAGAAAGAAGCGGTCACTCCAGCTGAGCGAACAAGGAGCTGGAGTGACCGGGGATGAAAGACGGCTGGCCACGTAAGGCCGAGATGGCAGCGGGAGTCATGGAGTCTTGGGAAGGTGAGCCTCAGCGTGAGCGACCTGGCCGTTGCGGAACCCAAGTCTCAGTCCGGTAAGGTAGCCGTACGGAGCCAGGGAACGGAAGGCAACCGGACAGTAGTAAGGTCAGCTGTAGGATGGGCGACTTCCCTGTTGAGAAGCCTCATGGGAGAAGCAGGGGAGCCGCCTGATAAAAGAAGACACCGGATTTATTTTAAAGGACTGCTTCCAGCATTGTTTTTCTATTGGATTTTAATCTCCACTTCACTTCTGGTTTTATGGATTATTTATTTAAGACTTTTTTGAAATACTGCATTATTTATTTGAACACGGTTTCTTTTTGTTGTTGGTTTTAAATGAAAGCACTTTGCAGTTTTGCATCACCCCCTTGCTTTATTTGTTGTGCCTCACTGCCGTGCTCATCAGTAACATTACCAATGGTGTCGTGTTCAGTGCTCCCGGAAGCGAGATGGGAGCATGCAGCGAACCCACATCGTCACAATTCATAAACCTCCTCTTAGGCCTTTTCCTTTTCCCTAGCAGCTCTATCCTTAACATCCTTCTCCCAATATACTCCGCATCTCTCCTCTGCCCATGTCCAAACCAACACAATCTTGCCTCTCTGACTTTGTCTCCCAACCATCCAACTTGAGCCGACCCTCTAATGTACTCATTTCTAATCCTATCCATCCTCATCACACCCAGTGCAAATCTTAGCATCGTTAACTCTGCTACTTCCAGCTCTGTCTCCTGCTTTCTGGTAAGTGCCCCCATCTCCAACCCATATACCATAGCTGGTCTCACTACTGTCCTGTAGACCTTCCCTTTCACTCTTGCTGATACCCGTCAAAAATTACTCCTGACACTGTTCTCCACCCATTCCACCCTGCCTGCACTCTTTTTCACCTCTCTTCCACAATCCCCATTACAACTGTAGTGTTGATCCCCAAGTATTTAAACATATCCACCTTCACCAACTCTACTCCCTGCATCCTTACCATTCCACCTCCCTCTCATTTACACACATGTATTCTGTCTTGTTCCTACTGACCTTCATTCCTTTCCTCTCTAGAGTATATCTCCACCTGTCCAGGGTCTCCTCAACCTGCTCCCTCCTCTCATTACAGATCACCGTGTCATCAGCAAACATCATAGTCCATGGGGACTCCTGTCCAATCTCATCTGTCAACCTGTCCATCACCATTGCAAATAAGAAAGAGCTCGGAGCCAATCCCTGATGTAATCCCTCCTCCGCCTTGAATGCATCCATCACTCCTACCGCAGCCCTCACCACTGTCACACAAATCCCTCGTACATATCCTGTACAACTCTTACATACTTCTCTGCCACTCCCGACTTCTTCATACAATACCACAACTCCTATCGAGGCACCCTGTTATATGCTTTCTCCAGGTCCACAAAGATGCAATGCAAGTCTTTCTGGCCTTCTCTATACTTCCCCATCAACATCCTCAGAGCAAACATTGCATCTGTGATGCTCTTTCTTGGCATGAAACCATACTGCTGCTCACTAATCATCACCGCACTTCTTAACCTAGCTTCCACTACTCTTTCCCATAACTTCATGCTGTGGCTCATCAATTTTATCCCTCTGTAGTTACTACAGTCCTGCATATCCCCCTTATTTTTATCTGCACCAGTACACTTCTTCTCCACTTCTCAGGCATCCTGTCACTTTCCAAGATTCCATTAAAGAGTCTGGTTAAAAACTCCACTGCCGTCTCTCCTAAATACCTCCATGCTTCCACAGTATGTCATCTGGACCAACGGCCTTTCCATTTTTTATCCTCTTCATAGCTAGCTGTCCTTACTTGATTCTTGCTAATCCTTTGCACTTCCTGATTCACTTTCTCCACATCATCCAACTTTCTCTCTCTTTCTCTCCATTCATCAGCCTCTCAAAATACTCTCTCCATTTGCTCAACACACTTTCCTCGCTTGTGAATATGTTTCTGTCTTTATCCTTTATCACCCTAACCTGCTGCACATCTTTCCCAGCTCGGTACCTCTGTCTAGTCAATCGGTACAGGTCCTTTTCTCCCTCCTTAGTATCCAACCTCTCATACAACTCATTATAGGCCTTTTCTTTAACCTTCGCCACCTCTCTCTTCACTTTGCTCCTTTGTCTACTTTCTGCAATTCTCTGACTTTCTCACTTCTTCGCCATCCTCTTCCTCTGTATACTCTCCTGTACTTCCTCATTCCACCACCAGGTTTCCTTTTCCTCCTTCCACTTTCCAGATGTCACACCAAACACCCTTCTTGATGTCACCCTTACTACATCTACTGTAGTTGTCCAACTGTCTGGTAAGTCTTCACTGCCACCCAGTGCCTGCCTTACCTCCTTCCTAAACTCAACCTTGCAGTCTTCCTTTTTCAACTTCCACCATTTGATCCTTTGCTCTGCCCTCACTCTCTTCCTCTTCTTGATCTCCAACATCATCCTACAGACCACCATCCTATGCTGCTTAGCTACACTTTCCCCGACATCACTTTGCAGTCTTCAATCTCCTTCAGATCAACTCTTTTCTCTATAGGATGTAATCTACATGTGTGCATCTTCCTCCACTCTTGTATGTAACCCTGTGTTCCTCCCTCTTCTTAAAATATGCATTCACCATGGCCATGCCTATCCTTTTGGCAAAATCCACTATCCTCTGACCTTCTTCATTCCTTTCCTTGACACTATACCTACCCATCACCTCCTCGTCTCCTCTGTTCCCTTCACCAACATGTTCATTGAAATTTGCTCCAATCACCACTTATAGTTCCTTGAGTACACTGTTCATTACTTCATCCAACTCACTCCAGAAATCTTCTTTCTCATCCATCGCACAGCCAACCTGTGGGGCATATGCACTAACAACATTCATCATCACACCTCCAATTTCCAGCTTCATAATCATTACTCTGTCTGACATTCTTTTCACCTCCAAAACACTCTTGACATACTGTTCCTTCAGAATAAGCCTTACCCTATTTCTCCTCCTATCCACAAGATGATAGAACAATTTGAATCCACCTCCGATCCACTTTCTTTATCTTCCTCCTGCCTCTGGTCACGTCTTCCCACCCAACTTCTCCTTCTTCGGCCAAAAGTAGCCCAATTTCTGGCAGCACCTTGTTGGCTAACAGTAGTGGTGGCAGTTGTTGTTAACCCGGGACTCGACTAATCCGGTATGGAAATTTATATTGTTGTTTGCATATTGATTTGACAAAATTTTACACTGCATGCCCTTCCTGATATAACCCTCTCCATTTATCCGGGCTTGGGAGCAGCATGAAGAAACACTGGTTTGTGCATCCCATGTGGCTAGGCTATTTAACAGACTTATCTGTTTAATCTTTTTTTCTCAACTGTTCCAGAGGTTAATTAAGAGGTATATGTAGATCCTCTACAAATGGAGAGAAGATCAATGTTTTGAGCTAAAAAAAAAGAGTGCTGTAGCCTCCTTAACATCAATATTTTAAACATGCTGGAAGAATAAAAATAGAAATTAAAGTATATTTATTCTTAAAAAGCTTACTACTGCCTATTAGCCTGGCATAATATACACTATTCAATATAGTATATTTTAAGTAAAACACAAGATTGCATCCAATTAAAAAATGATTTTTGAAAAAACACCATGCAATACGTATATTTTGTTATAAATTTAGGTTTGTAAAGCATCTACAGTAAATCTCAGACTCCCCTATTGTGTCCTAACTTTATTTTTGGGTTTTCTCCCAGTGGAGTATGCTAAGTATATCCTCCAAGTGAAGCATCCAGGGCCATTGGAACTAAGCTGTCTGTGATCCAAACCACTCACTGTTTTTTCTTTATGTGGAAAAGTAGTGATTCTACTCAGGGGTCCTCCTATATTGCTGGGCTTCTTACTCTATTACAAAGAGTGAGACCAGAAACCCTGGTAAAGAATTAATTTTAGCATCTAGTACATTCAATCTCATTCTTGTGATCACTACCACATTAAAGCTGGGGATATAGTCTGATGCTTGAATAAAAAGATTTGCACAAGGACTTAGCTTCCACTTCAATCTGGTACAATTATCGCAAAATTGTTGCTGCTGGTGCACCAATATGCTAGTCAGTCTATCGGCCCTTGCAGTTATCTCTGCCACGAACAAGACCCCAAGGTACCTGAATTCTGTTTGGGAGCTGTACCACATTTACAAGCCTTAGGAGGAAACTAGTACCATAGATTTGGGGGTCATGTTTCTTATCTATGCTGCAGATTATTCCTATGCATTCCAGAAATCAAGAGGACAACATTATACTATGGTAGTTAAGATGCAGCCTTTACGTTTCCAAATTAGATACTCATCAGTGCTTTGCTCTGGTTTGATGATCATGAACATGAGAGGAGACAAGATGCACATTTGAGGGTATACTATATGACTGGAATTTGTTTTTATGGTTGCTGCTAAGAAGCTTTTTTTCACTTTAGAAGATTTTTTTTTGCCAACACAAGAGCAAAGGTAGCTGAGTATTTGGGGAAGCGCTTAGAAAAGTTGCTTGTACTGATTTGTTTTATGTTACTTTTATTGCAAGACAGGAAGGAGTAGCTGAAAACCAGCAAGTCTGTAAATGAGTAACCAGTGTCGTGGCATCAAATAGTTTAAAGTAAGTGGGTTAAGGCATATAAAGAAGAACTTCAGTGGACTAGAATTATTGTAATGCTCTCTTAACAGGACTACCTGAGAAAGGCATCAACTGGTTGGAGTTAGTTTAAAATGTAGCAGCTAGAATCTTAACCAGCAAAAGAAAATCATTGCATTGGTTACCTGTGTCCTTTAGAATAGATTTTAAAATACTGCTAATGGTATATAAAGCTTTGAATTATCTTGCTCATGTGTATATTTTCCCGGTTGTAACTTCAGATCGGCTAACACTTATTTGCTTATTATACAGAGAGCATAACCATATAAGAAGTAGTGAGGCAGTCTTTTGCTGTTATGCACCAAAAATCTGGAATACTTTACCCATAGAGATACGCCAGGATAATACCATTGCTCAACTATTGAAAATCAACTTTTTCAATTTTGCCTTTTCTTATTTCATTTCTGTTATACTATTAATAAATTTTATATGCATTGCAATGTCATATTCTTGTACTTCATGGATGTGCTATCATGGTCAATTCCTACTTTACTCTGTTTTTTTTTTCCAGTTTACCTTTAGATATACCACCTAATCACTGTATTATGCAGCCACTTGTGATGAGCAACAACATCAAATTGACTAATATGAAGATTAAAAATAAAGATTAGCATCTTTATGTTGGGTAGAATCTACCCCTGTAGATTTTTTTGTTTTTCCTGCAGTATCTCGCTTCTGGTGTTTTTCGGTTTATTTTTTTTTATGTCCTCCCTGGCCATCATAGGATCATAGGGCTTGTCTTAACTGGACTTTAAAACATTTCTTCAAATTAGTATTCTACTACTTGTTTATCTGTGTTAAGTGTATATTGATTCTTTATTCTATGTTTTTTTCATTTGTAACTCTTCTTTTATAGTATGTAAAGCACTTTGAACTACATTCCTTGTATGAAAATGTGCTATAGAAATAAAAATCTTGTTACTGCAGTGCCTAACATAGGATTTCTAAGGTAGTTATAGTATAGGAATTTGAACTTGCATGTTCTTCGGACACACCATTGTGACCTCCTTAAAAATTAGTGCCATCGGCAAGTCGCTATCCTCATCCTTCATACAGCATTTTAGAGTAATATTAGTGAAGACACACCAATGAAATCCAGTGCCTCAGCATTTTCTTTTGATCTCTTGCCAATATGAAGCTTTTTACTCTGATTTTGTGGCCATGTATATGCAAATACATGTTCTGTAAATAATAAATACTTGCCTTAAGTCACTTCTGCAAGTCAATTTTAAAGAAAAAAAAATAATTTTCTAACAGCTTTATTAGTGCTGGGCAGTATACCGGTTCATACCAAAAAATGTTTTTTATTTTTCGTATGATATGGATATTTTCTTATACCCGAACACCGGTTTAAATAGCCTAAACAACGTTCGGAACGTGGTGCAGCGGAAAACTGTTTAACACTAGAATTACCAGAGTCTACGAAAAAACTCGTAGATCCGTCCCACCTTAAATCGCTTCTTAAATTCTTTCACACCTCCCCGCCAGTGTCCTTTGTCCTCTTAATGTGCTGATAAACTCCCCCCACTGACTTAGAACGTGCACAAACTTCTCTCAGCTCATGCCTTGATTGATTTTCTGGGAGTGAAGTGGAGTTTTAGAGTGGAAATAATAGATTGTTGTTTGGAACACACGCATTTCATGTCTGTTCCGTTTCTACAGTAATCTGTGTAAACACATTGTTAAAACAGAAACGTTTTTTATATTCTAGTAGTAGATGACAAAATGTAGGCATAAACTATATAATGTATGAAGCCTGAAGTCCAAATATCAAAGAAACACTTTCACAAAAGGTACAAATCTAGCACAACAATTGCACTTTTATTCAAAAATATAACTGCAGAAACAAAATGCCGCCTTAACATGCGACATTGACACCTATTTGTTATGACTGCCTCCGTGGCGTAATAGAATCAGCTGCTGACTTGGAATCAGAAGGTCGCGAGTTTGATCCTGCACCTCTCTGTTTTGAGAAGTAAACTGCTGTTAGTCTTACTATTTTAGAATAAAAACATACATTTGATTTCAGTCTGTAACAGCAGGTCTAATTTTATGATATTTGTAAAGGTTAGCATTTTTTTTTTTTTTTTTTTTTGCTTTTTTAGTCAGTTTTATTACAGGCGCGTTCACGAGCCCAGGTCTTGTTAAGAGTATTTATATCACTGTATCTGAGTGGAGAATCACAGCAGCAGCTGATCGGAAAGAGAAATATTGGTTTGCAGCATCAAGCCCACCCTGCCTCAGCCATGGCAAAACATTTCAAAGCCTTTCGGGTTCAGAAACAGTCAATCAGTCCAAGTGCTCCTTGTAGAACTGTTTGTACTTATAAGTACAATTACCCCACTGTAAACGTGCACTACAGTTATTATATTGCACAACCTGTGCCACTTTATAAAGCGTGTATTTACATATGATGACAATATCATTTTTAAGATGAAAATGTTCCTTAAAAGTTTTCAAGAATCGTCGTAAGCTTACAGATGGCTTAATGTCTATTACAGAGGTGATTGTGTGGCGATTGGGTATGTGGAAATTATTTTGACTGCAACTGTCATGCAATGGGATTCCTTCTCTTTATTAGTGCCCCTTTCCTTGAAAACTATCACTTTATGGGGCCATGCAAACCTGTATTTTAAAAAAAATTTTTGTACAATTCTCATGACAGTGGAATAGGTTATTCTTAGCCAGTCTACTGCAGTAATTGTAGTGGAAAATGTGGTTAAGTCATGCATGGGAAAAAAATATTGATGAATGCCGTGAAACCGGTACAATTTTGAAAAATACCTTGATATAGAATTTTGGTCATACCGCCTAGCATTAAGCTTTATTATCTATTTTGTTTCATTTTAGCGGCAGGAGGCTTGATCTCATCAACTATGCTAATGACTCCAGTTGTGCCATCTAGCAAGCCTTCTGTAACAACCTATAAAATGGAAAACTTGACCACAACTAACAGCAGCACCCTTGAAGGTGAGTAAGTAAAGGTAATATCTAGAATAATACCCAAAATAGACCAATATATCAAATAATGGTTTTAATTTATAGCTAAAAAGGAGAAAGAGAGAGAGCACAAAATGTAGAAGTCAAGCAAAATGACATTTTTCTTTTTTTATAATTGCAAAAGAGAGAAACACGACAGTTAAAAATAAACAGAAGAAAGGAAAATGTTCCTGCTCAATGTCTTCCCACCTATTTTTGTATTCCCTCCCATTGAGATTTTTTGTGCCCTCCCTACTTTTGTGCTTTTTCAAAGTGTTTCCTTCTTACTTATGTATCTTGCTTACCCATATCTCTGCTAATCTTGCATGTTGAGTTTTTGTCTCCAGTCTTCTCTGTGAGAAGTTTTAAATTCTTTCTCACATGGACACCCCTGACTAAGCCACAGAACTGTTTCCAGATTCATATCTTCTCCACAGATAGCAGGCTTGAGCAATCCTAAATGACTCCAGGCATCTCTTCCTCCTTTAGTTCTTCTTAAAGGACATGGTTTATAAGGCAGCTCACCAGCTACTTGCCCTATGACACAGTCAGCACAATTTCATATTTACTTCTTGTGTCCCCTGGCTACTAGTGTGTGTTTACAGCTTTTTGATTCATGCCCAATCTTGCTCTTTCCAGTAGAGAGTTAAGGATCCCATTATTTTTGTGAGTATCTTGGTCATCTGCTTAGTACTATCTTAGGAGTAAATTACATTTTTCCACCCATTGTGTGTCACTCTCACACTCAAGCTGAAACACCTGTCTAAAGTCTTTCCAGCATACCAAACACACATACAAGGCTTTTGACACCCTAGAAATGCCTTCCTTCTCAATTTTGCCCTGAAAATATTACCACCATGGAGTAAATCATAATGGAAAATCATAGTGTCACTGTGCTCGAAATTGCAGAGATTTGGTATATTTCATTTTAATCATTCTTCCTCAGTTGGTAAAGGAGAACAAGTTCTGTGCACATTGGGTGGATGTGGACTTTTGAATCAATTTAGTTGTTACTCCAAAATGTTCTATAATTGGGACTCAAAGGAATGGCTTTGTGGGCCACTCTCCCACCAGTGAATTATTTTATTTTAAGATTGATTTTGATTACTTTTGTTCCTCTGTAGTATCGCACATTAACACCAAATCTACCTGAAATATTGTCTGAAGGATATAATCTTGCATGTCATTTATAAAGAGATATTTTCTTCATTCTGGGAAAATTATTGAAGGCACAGATTTAGCTTAAAACTCATTTTATATCCTGGAAAACGCCCTCTTGTCATGAGGTAATATTTTCTTTGTATTTTTAAGAAACATTAAATAGGATCACTACAGCAGGGGTATACACACTATTACTAAACAGATCGTGGTTTGATTCTCAACCCTTCACTTACTTGTATATAGCCTTCTGTAATCAATTTCCAGAAAGAGGTCTGTGCTTTTGTTCTCTTTCTGGAGACAAATATGAGTTTCATTTTCTTATTTTATGTTCCTAGCAGAAGGAGAAATGTTGTTTTACTTTTCAAAATTAAACTAAAGTGGTTTTAGGCCACACATCAGTGAAACACTGGAGACTTGTTTTTTTAATTGAAAATGCAAGTGAAATGCTCTGGCCAATAAATTATTTATTTTTATGTACAATGAGGCTGTATTATTGTATCTATGGTTTTTAGGGGGCAGGCAGTAGGTGTGTACCGTAAAAGTGCTGAAGTGATGGTCTATTGCAGAGAGCAAAAGGATATAAACTACATAGTGTTAGTGGTTACAGTACCGAAAGATGTATATAATTGCTAGTGGTAAAGCAGGGTGATTTAGGGGCATTTAGGAACAACAACAACCAGAACAGGCCAAATGGCCCTTACCTTATAAATCTCTAGGCACAATCTAAATTTTTGAAAGTCCCAAAGATACTTCTGCCCCCACAATACTTGGTAAATTATTAAATTTAATTGTGATACTCTAGAAGACACTATTCAGCTGATCAGTACAGTTGTGGATGCTGGTTGAACCTGCAACTACATTAGTGTCTACTTTTAGTAAAAGTGCAGCATTTGTATGCATGTGAAGTTCATGGTAAGGAAGAATTACTGATTATTGCACAGCTACAAGATTCAAATGCAGTATTGTGGGCTTTGAGTAGTAAAGAGACTTCAGTGTTCATTCGGGGTTTCTAATTAAGTGATCTTTATTTCTCTGGTAGTAGTGACAGAGAGATATTGGGAGCTTTCTGGTGCAAGGATTTGTTTGCGTTATTAGATTCTTCACAACATGTGTTTGTTATGGAATGCTCAGGTATGGGCTGGCCTAAGTTTCAAAAACTAAACATAAGCTTATTTCTCTAAATTATGAAAGAAAATGAACCTGAAAACAGTAGCTTCTCAAAAGAAAATTGATGTGTGACTTTATCCAAAGCTATAACATTGTTTGACTTTTACTGTGAATAGCTGTTTAAGCCTGCCATTGATCCCTCGGGGTTTATTTTATCCAGGAATGTGGTGTTAAAGTTTGGTATTTTCCAAGTCAAGACTTTTTCGTGATATATACAGTATTAATTTGCCACATAATTCCTGCAAAAGAGGCATGGCCAAAAGATTCACTAGTGCCTTTTGTGGTGACAACTTTATGAGCCTTTAGGGGAACACCAACAATAAGAGAAGCTATTAGGTTGAAGACGGAGACCTATGTAATATTACAGGAGAACCTACAGATCTCATTAAGAGATGGTAGCAATACAGAAAGCAAAGGCCAATATTTGGGAAGTTTGGTGACACCTAAGATAATTATGAGATTGAGATTCTAGCAAATTGTTCAACATTCAGCAAATGTGGAGAAACCTTGACCTCAGCTGGAGATGTTGTTGACAAGTAAATGAAGTATTTTGAGCATCTTTAGAATCCAGTGGATGCTATCTCCTCAGAGGAATTGATTCATGTGGCATTTATTGAAATTGGGTCATTTTCTATGACTGAAGGTGCAGTGTTAAATAAATTAGTGAGCAAGGGTTGATGAGGTCCATCCAGAAGTCCTGAAAGGCTCAATAGCATCCTTATGATTAATGAGGGGAAACTAAATATGACTGCTTTAATATCCCTACCATTGCTAAACATTTACATTACACTAAAATGGAGGGGCTATGCAGAAAAAGTGTTGTCATTTCTATGTGGTGTGACCAAAATGTTTGCAAATACCCTTAAATGAAAGTCTGCAGTGTGCACTTTTAATAACATATAAGATGTTACTGGTTTGTAATTTTAAACTTTGGAACAGAGGGTAAATCAAGGAACAATGTGTTTTTGCCCCAGACATTATGGAGGGCACTGTATGGTACAAAAGAATGGATGTATTTAACTTGCTTTAAAATTCAGCTTTCCCTCCTAATGTATGTTGCTGTATTAATCTTTATACAAGACAAAAAGTACTGAAGAGAAGCCATTGGAACAGTGCAATCATCACTGACTTCTTCAGTCGGGGGGATTTTGACAACTGAAGTTCCATGTATGCTAACATAATTTGGCTCACACATCACAATTATCAAATACTTATTTTTCAGTTCTGGGTACACAAGTCGGGCAGAATTTGCAGCCCTAGGTGACCGCCTAGTTCACCTAAATGTGAAAAGTGGTTATCAGATTATTTAATATAAATCATTGTATACTGCGGTGGGCTGGCGCCCTGCCCGGAGTTTGCTTCCTGCCTTGTGCCCTGTGTTGGCTGGGATTGGCTCTAGTAGACCCCCTGTGACCCTGTGTTAGGATCTAGCGAGTTGGATAACGGATGGATGGAATCATTGTATACTTGTAAACTGGTGCAGCAGTTAATTCAGTAATACTCCATAAATATTTTTTTTTGTATGTTTGTTTTTATAACTCTTCTGTTTTCAGTCAAAAAGGGTTTTTCTTCAGATAACCAATTTTCAATGAGTAACATTTTTAAAGGTTTTAGTGTAATCTTTATTTGTTTTTTAACTGACTCTGCATCAGTTTTTTTTTACAGGTCTAATCTAAGTTTCAGTTTTCTGATTTTCGTCATCCCAATATTCTGATTTGTATTAGATAAGATAAATTCCAGATATTTCTAAAATTAATTTTTCTTTTTTTCCTTATCTAACCTTTTAGTGGAAGAGTGGATGATTACCTCAAACACAGGACTTCCTATAGCAAAATATGATAACAGCAGTACATCCATTCTGGTTGGCTGTCTTGTTGCAATTATCCTTCTTTTAATTATGGTTATTTTTATCATTCTTTGGCGCCAGTATTGGAAAAAGATCCTAGGAAAGGTATGTTAATGGTATATAGGAGGCCCTATAAATACGGACATTACGTGACATTTTTTTTTAGTCAGAGTTTGCTATATTTCTCTTAGTTTTATTTCATACTGTACTGTATATATACAGTGTGCTGTGTTTTGCAGGAAATCTAAATAAATGCTCTATTTGTAGAATGTATTAACCTTAAGAAATGATTTTGTAACATTTTTAAACCAGCTAAATCCAATTCAGGGTTATAGGAAGCTGTAGCCTATCCCTTCAGCATCCAGCTTAAGAAAAATAAATTTTTGAGCTTAGTGATAAGTTAGAAATTAAAATCTTGAAGAATGATTTCATAGTTTAGGACAAAGTTTTGTAAAATTATGCTTTATATTTATTTTGTGAAATCAGTTATGTAAAGAAGTAATGGAAAAAAGTTTATTTCACTAGAAACTATCAAATTGCAATGTTATGGACAGTTTTCTTCATAATTGTTCTAACATTCTATGAGAGAATTGCAGCAAATTATGATGTTAGGTTTGTGGATGATATGTAAGGTTACTATTTAATTGGCCAAGCCTTACAAAATGATATTATAACTAAATATGAGAAGATCTATTCATTTCAGTGCTGTTGTACACAATATTTGTCTTGTGTCAGCAGACTCCTACTCATACAGAATGGCTTCTAGGTGTTGTTTATAGCAAATTGTTTTAGCATAGGTTATAGCCAATCTGTTTTAAACATTCTTGTTTGATATACCTTCTGATTGGTATCCCGGTTTTTTGGCTGTGACTATATAGTACATATACAGTCCTATGAAAAAGTTTGGGAACCCCTCTTAATTCTTTGGATTTTTGTTTATCATTGGCTGAACTTTCAAAGTAGCAACTTCCTTTTAATATATGACATGCCTTATGGAAACTGTAGTATTTCAGCAGTGGCATTAAGTTTATTGGATTAACAGAAAATATGAAATATACATCATAACAAAATTAGACAGGTGCATAAATTTGGGCAGCCCAACAGAGATATTACATCAATACTTAGTTGATCCTTCTTTTCCAAATATAACAGCATCTAGATGGCTCCTATAGCCTTTGATCAGTGTCTGGATTCTGGATCGAGGTATTTTTGACCAATCTTCCATACAAAATCTCTCTAGTTCAGTTAAATTTGGTTTAACTGGTGGTTTTCAGCTCTTATGATTTAAGCTGTTGTAGTTCACCTGGTATGGGGCTCTTTTGGTGACTATGCCCTTCCTGCTACTGCTGCAACCAATTCTATTGTTTGACATGATAAAGATGGTCAAAATGTTTCAGTTTTTGAGATGGTGCATTCACTCTTTATAGAGTCATTGTTAACTGTTCAGGTTCAGACTATGCTTCAAATGTTTAAATCTGGCAGTTGTTACCATTTGATTGACATAATGAAATATTTGGTGCTTATGCAATTAAGTAGGCATACATGCTGAGCTGTACCTGCTGTGCAAACCATTTTGCTCATTCAGCTAGTTCAAACCAGTTCTCAACCTTTAACAAAATGCAGCAAAGTTCTCATTTAACTTGCAAAGTCATACTTTAGCTAAGAAAGCTTACATCTTGTAACCTACTTAAATAATTCTGTGACCTACTTGATACAGACTGATTATCTTAAATACTTGTCACGTATTAAAGCTGAAAAGAAAAATAATGAAGATACATTTTTAATAATGCTACTACATAATAATATCATATTTCCAAGTGTCATTGTTATAAATTTGTGAGTTAGTTTTGAATTAATGTTAAATAAGAGTCAAGAACTGAAAATGTTATCTTGCTGCAAGTTACCCATTTTAATAGGACAAGAACAGCAGGGAAATTCTGCTTTGTTAAAACCAGACTGCAGGTATTTGAATGCATCTGGTAACATGCATCTGAAATTGGTGGGAGATAATTGCATTGGTGAATGTAACCACTCATTCCTGACAGACATCATGGAGATGAGTGTTAGATAATTATTAATAGGCATTGTTTTAAGCCATAAATGAAAATGATTTTTTATTACCCTTCAGAAATGTATTTTCGTTACTTTGTAGCCATATGCTTGTTGCAAACAACATTAAAATTATTTTCTTTTTTTTAAGTTACAGAAAATGAATGCTAAAATTTTGAACTTAGTAAGTACTTCTGATAGATGTTTCTGAACTTTATTATGTTTTGATTGTTTAGACTCAAAGGAGGATTTCTGATGATGACCTTATGGTCCACCTTTCAGTTCCCTGTGACACTATAGTAATTAACAATACTCAGAATCCACTGACTTCTAGTCGTTATTGCAGTCGTTACGAACGCATTCAGCCTTTTGAAGGAGAACATGTGACAGTGAATGAAGCAGAGTACCAAGAGCCTATTCCTCTTCTACGCAAAAGGCCAGAATCATGCATATCCAATGAAAATTCAGGTAAGGCCCAACAAAAATTAAATCTTTTGACAAAAATATGAAATCATAAAAGATGTCAGTATGATTATTTAAATCAAAATAAAAAATACTGTTGCTTTTGAAGTAGTGAAAAATTAAACCTCTTTTTTGACTTTCTTTTGTTTCTTAAGATGGCTTAATTAGTCAAATATCAGAAAATTTTAAAACAACTTCCAAAGTTCAAAAAAATGTAACTATATCAATATTAACTGCTGCCATCTGTCCATTTCAGTCCATCCATCAACCTTGATCATTCATTCTTTTTTGGACTGAATGGCGTGTTCTCAATTATATTGTTCAAATGCTATAATGTGTTGTAGTTCAATATGTTCAGTTGTTCATAACTTTAACAGACCTGAAAATCTAGGCTTACAAGACTGGAGTATAGTTAGCAAGGAGTTTCAACCATAATGTTTCTGTACTAAAAAAACTGAGAGTACTTTAGAAGTAAGGAGACCAGGGTTCACATCCTGAGTCTTCCCTTCATGGAGTTTGCATATTCTGTCCTTGTCTGTGTGGGTTTCTTCCGGGTCTTCTTAGTGCGTGGTTGATGTGCGTGTGTGTTTGTGTTTACGCTTGTGCTGCGATGGACTAGTGCCCTGTCCAGAGTTTGTTTCTGCTTTGCACCCTATGTTGGCTGAGATAAGCTTCAGCACCCCACTTGACCCTGCAGGATCAGCAGCTTAAATCATGACTGACTGACTTTAGAAGATTAAGCCATTTTACGTTTTCATGTCATACAAAGGGTTGTTCTGTCGTCTTCAACTTTGCTTAAGAATAAATACTGTAAGCTCAAATGATTAGCACTCTAATTCTTAATCTTGAACTCTCTTGATTTGGCAGATTCCTATGAATTTCAGCATCCCTTCTGGGACATGTTCTTTTATAGACATTTGTGGCTGTTTCCTGAACAGAAATAAGACCATGGTTTGAGTAATGTGGAGTTTCTTGTCTTTTTCCACATGGTTTTGTCCTTGTCCTCAACTAGGTTTTCAAGTGGTGGGTAGAGTCAACTGTGACAATATGCATTAGGAGAAAAGTTATCAAGACTTAATTTCTTGTCTTATAGTGAAACAAAAAGGCAAAGTTTGGAAAGACAGATACAGTAGAAACTTGTGATTTTCAGATTAGCAATTTGGAGTAGTAATAGACAATCACTTTAGATATACAGTATAAACTGAAAAATAATAATTATTTAAAAAGTTGTCAGGTGCTAATAACTGAAGAATTATGGAATATTGCCACTTACAAAGGGGTAAGTTTCATAGTTCTTTATTTTGCTCTCTTGCTTTCATACTTTGTCCTCTCATTTGTGCAAAGTCTAAATGTTGTTCAATAACAAGAATGTTTTTCTTTCATTTTTTATTTCTAGTTAATAGACTTCAGGTCAGCAATTTTTCATGATTTCCCCAAAGCTTTCTCTCTTGCTCACTTCCAAATTACCTTGTAAGTCTCCAAATTGAAAAGTTTGCCATTTCAATATTTAAAATGGTTAGTGTAAATTTAAAACAAAACATCCCTGTAGCAGAAGATTGTAAAAGTTTTTTTAAAAATTAAGCCAGGGATAATAAGACCTGCCAATCCATTTTGGATGATTTTATTGTACTGTACAATGCAAATAGTTCCTGATTTGCTCATTCAGTATGCTTATCTCTCTTAAGATGAATGCCAGAAGTGAGCTTCATTTGTGTACAATTTTTGATAAAAACTGAGTGCAGCAGTTAAATATTGTTTTTGTGGGAACCTGTATAATCTAAAAAAAGTGGGTTTTTTTTTCTTTTTTTTTTTTATATAAAAGTCAAGACAATTTTTTGATCGACGGGGAGGTAAATGTTGTGAGTATTGTTTATTAAATGCATTCATAAAATTTTGATATTGTATTGGTAATAGATCATTATTAAAATAATAGACAGTTGACTTTGGTACATCCCTTATTCAAATTTAATACAACTTCCTATTCAACTGCAAAAAACATTTTACAGTTTTTAAGTTGTTTTTTGTTGATGAACAGCATCAGAATGCTGATTACTTTAAAACATTGAAGTGTAAAAGTGAAAAAAAAATGTTTTTTGCACATTGACAAAATTGATATAAGATTTATAACATACTATGTGGAAGTAATAGTGTTTAATAATGATGGCGGTAAAACAAATTAATAATGCTAAATATTTCGCTTTAGAATCCTTTGCCCTTGTTCTAAATGTAAATTTATGTGTTCTCATGGGTTCATTTGTCTTGTTTCTCTCCTGCAGCATCTCTGTTAAACAGACCAGTCTCTCATGTATTATTCTCTGCAGACTCAAGTCAGACCCAAGCCAGCAGATCAGGAGATGGAATCAAAGCTAACAACACTGATGGTAAGGCTATGGTCAAGTTGCAATGCACTTGGCAGAGTAACTTGTTTTAGGCAGCTTTTAAGCATCACACAGGATTGCAGCCCCAAATTCCTTCTGATCCCTGCACAAGGAAAGCTTTTTCAACTTTGCTAGTCTTCTTTTACTCATCTGTGACACTTAACATTTAATTGTTAATATTGTATTTAAAATTAGTATGGCTGCAGAAAATATAAATTTCAGAATGCTTTCAAAATGTGGTGGTGTTAATAGCATGTTGGATTTTCAGCTTCAGTTTTCCTTCATTTCTTTAGGCAGATTAGCATCCAAAATTAATCTGACTTTTTTAAATAATAGTTAGATTTAAACGAAACAAAGATCTTAAAAAAATAAATAAAACTAGCCTACCGGTAATTCTAGATATCATCTTTCAAAAATCCTGTACACGTTTATATTTCTTTTAATGAAATATACATTTTTTTAATAAAATGCTTACTGTACTTCTGATATTGTTACATTATCCCTACTACAGGACCTAATACATTAGATTTGTAAATAATCGTTTATTTTTATCAGTCTTTTCCCATTGTTTTTACTTCCTGTATTAGTAGATTAGTTAGTCACTAGCCAACCCGCGGCGTACCATATGCCGCATAATCAGGCCGGTTTTGTAATGATTTTTAAGCACAGGGAGAAAATTAACATTTGAAAAATCGGAAATGTAATAAATCAGCAAGAAAAGCAACATTGTAACAATGCACGGAACGAACCAACACACAACACACGCATCGCTCAGGCACGGAGGGTGGAACAGGAGGAGAGGAGAAGGACGTAACTGAAAATTCGGTTTTTAAAGACTGGTTACTTCATTGTGTATACAACTGTAGGTGAATGAAAAGATGTAACTCTGGAGAGGGCAACATACAATACAGCGTTTTACACACTGCATGCAGCGATTCACATTCGCGACAAATTGTTTTACATGCTGCATACAGCGATTTACATCCGCGACAAATATGAATCTTCTTAGATGGTGCTGTCGCGTCCACCCACGCTCGCGAAGCACACACACTGCCTGGTCATGTGCCCGCTCGCAAGAGCATCTAACAGAGACTCGCCCACCAACTGTAAGACCATGGGATACCCTTCGCAAACTGCTCTACACGCCGCATACAGTGATTCACATCTGCAACATGATTTTACTTAGATGGTCCTGTCGCGTCCACCCTCGCACTCGAAGCATACACACTGCCTGGTCGCAAGAGCAACTGACAGAGACCCGGCCACCAAGTCTAAGAAAACCCCTGGAAACCCCTCGGAAACTGTTTTACATGCTGCATACAACAATTCACATCCGCGACAAACATGCCTCCTCTGATATTCCTGCCGCGTCGTGTGGTGCCTTTGTGTGAACCGGTCAGGCACAGAGAAGGTCCGCTGCTGAGAGAGCGTCTCGACTGTTGCAGGGCCTACATTGGTGAAGCAGGTGAGACGGTAATGAAACAGAGGCACAGGGCTTATTGGTTTTTAAAGACTGCTTCCTTCATTGTATTTTAACCTCAGTTTTAAAGGATTGTTTTAAGGATCCCATGGGATACCCCTTGCAAACTGTTTTACACGCTGCATATAATGATTCACTTCCGCGAGAAACATGCCTCTATGAATAGTCAACGTGGCTCAGAGCTGCATGTGGACTCTACGACAGACGAACATAAATGACGCTGTTTTTCCTGTTTTGTCGCGTCCAAGTTGGTGGCCGTGGTTCTGCGAGTTGTCGTCGTATCCAATGGTCTTAGAGTTGGTGGGCGTGGTTCCTTCCTGCACGCGCTATGGGTGTCTCACTTGTCGGCGGCTTATTGAATCCACGCCCCTTCCGGTGTGCTTTCCATGGTTGTCTTGCCTTAGTGAATTATATATATAGATTATTCAACTTGAAATATACTCATTTCCTTCGATAAAATAGGTTCTGGTTATTGTTAAATTTTATCAATAAATTTAACAGGAGCAATTATTCTTTTAAATATTTGAAAATATTAAGAATTTTAGAGATTTCCATCCATTTTATATATTGTCTTCTCATTTTTACTTTTTTAAAACAGTAGCAGTGCTGTCCTGTTCAAACTAAAAGCTGAATGCTAAAAATATTGATAGCAACTTCAGTTTCTGATAAGTCTTTATATTCATTTTTTTCAGCAGTTGTTCTTCACTAGACAACTTTCTAATTAGTTTTCATTTCAGAGAGGTTCTCATCAGAGTTATCTTGTGTACAAAGGTGCAACTTAGTTTATCATGGTTATGATACATAGAATATGTACACCTGAACCAAATGTGTCACAGCACCAAACATTTTCATTATGCAGTGTAAAGTATGCTTCCCAAAAGCTGTGGGTTTATTTGCATACAAGAACACTTCTTTAAACTTGCATGGAAGAACGTTAAGTTTTAAAGTAGCCGAGTGGTTAAAATAATCTAGCATATATGATAAAAAACATAGCTGATGGTACTGAAAGATACTACAGTAAAAAAAAGTGCCTGGTTTACAAAAATCTTTTTTTTTTTTTTCCTTTTTATTAATTTTATTGCATTCCATACAAATCAATTAAGTTTTTACAAAAAGAAAAATTGAGTTAAGAACAAATCGATCCCCACCCCTGAGAGAGAGAGCAAGCCAAACGGCATGAAATTTAAGACCTGTAAACATCCCTAAATTGATAAATTCTCTGTGCTTTATGAGATTATTTTAAAATATTACTGATTAGATTCTGCCATGTTTTGAAAAAAGTCTGTACGGATGCTCTGAGTATTTGATTTTTTCCAATTTCAAATAGTATAACACATCACTTTCCCACTGACTTAAAAGAGGAGAGTTTGGGTTCTTCCAGTTTATCAGAATAAGTCTGCGTGCCAAAAGTGTAGTGAATGCAATCAGTTTGTTTGTCTTTCTCCACTTTAAACCCATCTGGAAGAACCCCAAACACAGCTGTTGAAAAAACCTACACGTTTTGAAATATTGATTTAATTTTGACTTTGTTAAATAAAATAATTCATAAAAAAAAGTGCTTTTTGTGGTGTACCTAGAAGTACAGCTCTCTTGGGGCTATAAGGCCATCCTTACCTTTAGTCCTGGAAGCTGGTGTTCAGAAAAAATGGTAAAAATGAGGTCCAGGTGCGATTGGGAGCGGACAGGCCTGCACTTAGTACACATGTATAGGATTGTCTGTGTTCATAATTGATGCCGGGCACTGCTGATTTTACCCAGCTGTGCCAGTCCCCATTTTAAAAGGGAAGCATGGGGGGATCTTGAATCAAGGATCGAGAAAGAAAGACTGAGATTAAAGTGAGAAAGAAAGAAAAAGGGCAGGAGGTGATAGGAGTCGGTGCGAGCAAGCAGAAGGGAGCAGGCTCAAGGGACAGATGGTAGGCAGCTTGTAAGGAGAGCACCTTAAGCGGCGTGAGAGGCTGACGCATGGGGTGCTGAAGGAGTGATCGCTCTGGCTAAGCAGCTCGGGGAGGCAGAGTGATGTTCACTAAGAGGAACAACTCACTGTGTAAGACCAGGAAGGAAGTGGGGGTCGAGGAAGCTTGGGAGGAGAGTTCCAACGTAAGAGCCATGTCCATTGTGGTACCAAGCCTTGGTCAGGATAGGGAGCCTGGCCTGTAGCCATGGAACAGCTGGGAGACCTGGACCTGCAGAAGGTCAGCTGCATGTGTCAGTAGGGCGACTCCTATGCTGTAAGACCATTATGGGATAAGTCAAGGAGCTGCAGTGAGGAAGAAGGCACTGGGATTTTTTTTTAGTAAAGACACTTTTCCTGCCAGTTGATTATAACCTTGTTTCTAGTTGATTTATTTATTCTTATTTTAACCTCCATAGATGCACCTTTTTGTGGTTTATTTATTGAATTTATTTTCTAAGCATCGCACTTACTGAACACTTGTTTGTTTTTTGTTTTTTTTTTGTTTTTTTTTTTAAATAAAAGCACTGATCACTTTTACACCATCCACTTGCTCCCACGCTCATACAGTTACATTATTGACGGTGTTGGGTTCAAGAGGCTCCCAAAAGTGAAGATGGAACCAGGAGCTGACCTGCACTGTCACAAGCAGTGGAAGTTGTTCCACTGGCAAGAGGGAAAAAATATATTATAGAGGGAAAATGGGCAGTAACAACATGGGGGATAATATTGTCAGCGATTAGGTATATGGTGTTTTGCTACTTTGCTGTACTTTGTCGTTCCATGTGGTGTTGGCTTCCAATTGTGTATACTGAACCTCCTATATTTAGAACTTTGATCGGCTCTAAAGCACCACCTACCATCCAGAAAGGCAATAAGTCAAAAAAGCAAATGTACACAGAATTGATAAACTCTTGCTTTATCTTTTATCACATATGTGAGTAAGAAAAAAGCATTGCTTAACAGTTCCGTAATCATGATTAAATCTGTATTGATTCTCCTCAGTCTAAGTAAGGTTAATTGTCAAATAAAATCTTAATTTTAGCACACTGGCATAGCCACCATGACAAGCACTTACAACTTTTTGTTCACTGCTTTTTATAGTTGGCTGCACCATCTGAGGTCTTCAACATGGTTAAACTAGATTCTATGTTCCTGCCCCTTCCTGAAAAGCAGGGGAAGCTGTTACAGAGGTTATGGCAGAACTCATTTCAAACTAGAGATACTGTATCTACTAGCCATTCTCAGCCCGAGAAAACTTTGGTACAGTCATATAAGCTTAACGGTAATGAAGTAGTCCGATACACTTCCAAGCAGATGCAGATTTAGGCCTAGGCCTACTTGACCATGCCAATGTGAACTAGGTTATGAGACTTGGAACATTTATATTTATTCATTTAGCAGACACTTATCCAAAGCAATCTGAAAATGATATCTCTAGTGGAGTGAAAATAAGGCATTGTGCAGAAGGTTGACAAATGCAAGTTAAATATAGTCAGACTCGCCTTTATAGGCTCTGCAAACAGCCTACACGATCGGGATTGATTCTTCCTATTCTGGACTTGCCCCAGGATAGTCTGGGCTCAGAAAATCAGAGGTTGTGTAAGATCTTGTTTGTGCAGATCAAGAAAAAAATAATCTTTGTGACCATAGTTCTTGGGGTGGGGAGGAAAGACAGTCAAGGTCTTAACTAACAGAATGTCATTTATCCTCCTAAGCCCTCCTCCACATCAAAATAAGTAATTTTATTCAGCCTGATTGAATTATTTTATTTGCATTTGATTGTTCATTCATTCAGGTCTACTGTGTATGTGTCTACTTATTTCCCAGCATTTGGAGTAGGTTACATGCAACCAGATTTGGTGAAGTCCCCTCCTCTTCATGAACTGCCACCTCCTTACAGTTGTCCCAGTGGAATTTCTTCCATGTCAACTGCTGTCCAGAACAGTGTTCCCCATTATGCTGAGGCAGATATCATTAATCTTCAAGGTGTCACGGGAAACAACACCTACGCTGTGCCTGCAATCACTGTTGATGCACTTGCAGGAAAAGATATTGCTGTCGGAGAGTTTCCACGCCAACGACTAATCTTCAAGGAGAAGCTAGGAGAGGGGCAGTTTGGAGAGGTTTGTTTATACTTTGTCAGTAACTATACAGTAAAGGTATGATTTAAGGTTTTACAGATAACACCTAAACTGTTTTCCTGCTTTCAGGTTCATCTCTGTGAAATTGCCAACCCACAAGACTTAATGAGCCTAGAGTTTCCTTTTAACATCCGTAAAGGGAGACCACTCCTGGTGGCAGTAAAGATTCTTCGTTCTGACGCCACCAAAAATGCCAGGTATTTCAAAAGTCAAACATTTACAATAACCTGTTTCCTCATTTCTTACATTATTGAAAACTATACATGTAGTCCATTCATTGTGGCACAGCCTTTTCTGTTTTTTATGCTTAATTTATTTTTTAATATCTTAGTGTAATTTAATAAACTTTATTAATCATTCAATTAAAAGGGCTTGTTTAATTTAATAGAATATCAATGTTACAGACATTTTTATTTCATATTCAATCGATATAAGTGCAGTTTTTTTCAACATTTTAGGTTCTCAGCAATCGCTTGTCACTTATTACACTTCACTGCTCACTTGTCATTTATTAGTTTTTCACTAACCACTTGTCAATATTTTTTTTTCTTTCATCCATCCATCCATTTTCTAACCCGCTGAATCCAAATACAGGGTCACGGGGGTCTGCAGGAACCAATCCTGGGCAGGGTGCCAACCCACCGCAGGACACACACACCGACACACCAAGGCCAATTTAGAATCGCCAATCCACCTAACCTGCATGTCTTTGGATTGTGGAAGGAAACCGGAGCGCCCGGAGGAAACCCATACAGACACGGGGAGAACATTAAAACTCCACGCAGGGAGGACCCGGGAAGCGAACCCGGGTCTCCTAACTGCGAGGCAGCAGCACTACCACTGTGCCGCCCTTATTTTTCTTTCATCACATATCATATGTCACTTTTTACTCATTGTTGCTCATCTTTTTTTCATGATAAAATGTCTTTCTTCACAACTGACTTAACACTTATTGTCATTACAGAAGGGAGATAATGTATAGGTAACTAAGATGCCAGCACAATATCATTGGTTTATTCAAATATCAATTAGCTACAACTTTCTAATTAATTTGGTACAATAGCCTATGGAAGCATATGCCTGCCTCTCAAAAATAAGTTTTTTTTTTTTTTTAGAAATTGTTTCACTAGTTCACTAATATGTTTACATTATTAATGAGATATATTGCCTGAATGCTATTGGTAGCGTCATGCACATGCTTTTTAGTGAATGGTAGGCAAGGACTCCACACCCACATAACCTGCAATCAAACCATAGGAATCATCCGAACATTAAATGTATACATTTAAGTAATGACTATATTTAGTACATACGTTTAAAGAGGGTGGTGGTGTGGCACAAAGCTAACATTCCAGCCCTGCTATGCCATTGTTTCAGGTTTTATTCCTTGCCTCAACTGGGTCTTCATGGACTTTCCATATTCGGAATGAATGGATTGTGTGTAAGCATTTACTGTGTTGGATTAGCTTACTATACAAAGATGGTTTCTAACATTCATTTCATGCAGCTATGCAAGGCTGTTCCTCAACAAGCAACATAATTTTGGAAATGATAAAACAATCTGAAGGGAGATTCTAAATACATCTTATTTTAAAGCTTAAGAAATCTATCCAACCTTTCTTCAAATCCCCTTGCAGCAACTGAGGGACAAAAAGTTAAGGAGCCTTAATTCAAAGTTTATTAATTGATTCTAGTACTAGGGCAATGTACCAGGTTAGCCATTATGAATGTAATGAGAAGTCAAGCAAAATGACACCTTTTATTGGTTTACTAAAAAGATTACAATATGTAAGCTTTTGAGGCAACTCAGGCCCCTTCTTCAGGAAAGAAGGAGCCTGAGATGCCTTGTAAGCTTGCATATTGTAATCTTTAATTAGCCAAAAAAGGTGTTTTGCTTGACGTCTTATTAATTGATCCTATTAATAACAGGTTTGCAAGTGACAGGGTGCCTGACCCAACAGTTTTTAGCAAAAGGCAGCAACTAGGGCACACATCAACACCCAAGGTCAGCCTGGGTGAATCTGAATTTGACATGAACAGTAGCACTAACCACTACAACACCCATATTTTAATTGTCAGCATGGAAATTACTGTATCTGTTTATTCTTGTAGCTGTATTTACTGGATAATGTGACAATAAGTTTGAACTTGAACTTAAAAACTGATAATGTATAAAATATGTTTTTAATCTGTTTTTGAAATCTTGAAAGTATATTGTTTTCAGGGAATTCTTTCAGTGATTTATTTCAAATACTGTTGAAGTCACTACTTAAACTGTGTTAATAACAAATTCTTGCCATATTTACTACAAGCATATTTTCTGCATGTACTGTGCATATTTGCTTCTATGGTAACATGTCATTTCATTCATTCAATAAACAATTTATCATTAAGATTTTAACAATATCCTGTCTCTAAATCATCTATTACAGCTATCCATACAATGGAACTATTTCCATTCGCTTTCCTATGTGGCAGAAGTACAGGAACATGTAATGGTCCCAGTTGCTTTCTTGCTGTTAACGAATCCTTACTGTTCCTTAGGTTTCTGCATTGTCAATACTTCAATCACTTTTTTTATCTACAGTAATCTTTAAATCTTTGTGCACAGAAATGACTTTCTGAAAGAGGTGAAAATTCTATCACGATTGAAGGACCCCAATATAATTGGTCTACTTGGAGTGTGTGTGCAGGACACCCCTCTGTGCATGATAACAGAATACATGGAAAGGGGTGACCTCAACCAATTTCTTAACCAAAGGAAACTTGAGGACAAAGCCTGCAGCAGCAGCAACATTACAACTATTAGGTAGGACAGTTTTTTGTTATTATAACATAACTTGATCATTTGAGTTTTTGAGCTAAAGCTGTATTCTTATCATTTTGTCAAGTACCTTGGTCCACAATCTGTTCTGTTTACACATTTCCTAACAAGTGATATTGTAGTGGTATCCAGACCTTATGCTGAATTTTGGTGTTTTATGCTGGCATTCTCAAGAATTTTTTTAAGGGAGTCCCTGTAGTTTAATACTTATACTTATAATCTGACCCACAACTGAATACACTGGTAAAGGGATATTTGCTTGCTTCATAATATAGAGTCTAATGTGAGCAAATACTAAACTCGGTCTGCATTTGCAGGAGGTCACTCACAGAGACATAGATTCATTCTGAAATAGTTCTATATTTTCTATGTTAATTAATGTTGACTTATTTTATTTTCTTACTGTGTCTATTTTTCTATTCATTATGTAAAGCACTTTGAGCTACTTTTTGTATGAAAATGTGCTATATAAATAAATGTTGTTGTTATATTCCCTAGCTGCAACTAAGAACATTCAAAGAGAAATGTTGCATTAAAATTGTGGAAAAAAAGGAACTTATTTGTTATAATGAAAACACCTACACATAGAAATCATAGTATGTTGAATTTTAACTATATGCTTACAGTCTTCTTACTGTAGAAACATCTCTAATATAATGCAAAAGTTCCAGGATTAATATTAATATTTAATCTGTACCTAAGAGGAATTTCAAATGGAATTTTTTGCTTCTATTCTCTGCTTTAATTCAGACAAGACATTACCAGGCAAACACTTTTACGAAAGTTTTAGGACACTTCAAATAATTCAGCAAAAAGTATTAGTAAATGAAATATTTTGCAATATATTCTGCTGTTAATTTGAAACATTCTGCCTGGCAGTGTTCTTTTATCACAACAATTATATGACCAGAGAGGAGGCAATCAGAAACCATGGATGCACTGTTATTACCTATTGTATGTACTCTACACTCTAGATCTTACTCCCTCAGATTTTTAAATATTTGGTGCCATCAAAGAGAGCATCATTGGAAAAATGGTTTAAGAGTGATACTGAGATTATTAAAAAACATGCTGTTGTTCCTTACTTGCACAATTTTTTAAAAATTTACAGAGATTATATAGCAAATGTATTTAGCCTTCATAAATGTATATTTAAACAATCTGGTAATAAATTACTAGAATTAAAAAAAAAAAAAAACTGTGTTGCAAAATTTTCTGGGCAATCCCCATAAAAGAAACCGCATAAGTGGAAGAAAAGTTTTTATTGAATACAACAAGATGATAGTTTGCTTATATGTGACCTTTAACTTTTTTCCTCTGTAGAAATTTGGTACCAGGTTTAGCAAAGTAGCACTGCTTCCTTTCAGGATTGAGAGGCTGTAATTGAAGACTTTGCATGGCCATGGGGAGAACAAGCAGCATTTTGTACAAAGAAAGAAACAACACTGAATGAAATGCCAGTCCATCTCAAGACACAATAAGCACATCTATAATCAATGATACAAGATCTATGTAAAATAAGCCCTATATATCTTTGGATATATTTGCTCCTGAAAAATACCATTACGCAATATCTTACAACTGCTCTGAAAATTGTGACTTTGGTGTGATGATGCAGACCAGTATTTCTCAGCTAGTCCTTAGTCTTGTGACCGTTGTGTGTAATCCTAATTGAAGTGTGCTTTAAAAAGCAATACTAGAACCACTTTTGCAGCCTGTCTTTGTGGTGGAGTTACTGAGAAGCCCCTAGTGAGAAGGGTGACTCAAATAATCTGCTTGGGCTCACCCTAAATACCCTGATTGGTGATACCCTAAAGTGTCAGCTATGAATGCTGTAATATAAAATCTCATAAATAGGGGTGCTTTCTGTCTTTCACCTGTTCTGAAGAATCCGTGTAAACTTGGCCCCATAACACATCTCAGGCAAATGCTCTCAGAAAGTTCTCCGGATACACTTGCGTACACATTACATTCATTCACATATACTATATATGCCATATTACAAATCAACATAAAATGTATTAGGACTGTGAAAAAGAAGGTAGTATGACCATCGGACAATATACAAGCTCTACATTTCTCTTAAAGCTGCAGTAACATCTTCCATAGACCAGTACGTTATTTTTTTGTAATGATGGTTTCTCTTTCTCCCTCAAGAAAATCCAGTTATCTCAGATTTGAAAACACTAAATGTCCTTTAGTTTTTGTTGGATCCAGTTTATTTGCTATTGGTTGTTAATAACTAAAAGTGAATCTTATTGCATTGAATTCTCACAGACATACTAAATAATAGAAAAATGAAAACAATATACAAAAAGCAAATCAATATTAATTTGTGTCTTGAGTATACCTTAATCTTTTAT
The DNA here is from genome assembly GCF_016835505.1 of Polypterus senegalus. NCBI lineage: Eukaryota > Metazoa > Chordata > Cladistia > Polypteriformes > Polypteridae > Polypterus > Polypterus senegalus. Next base: position 161,551,372 of record NC_053164.1, on the reverse strand, counting down.
TCTGGCAGACAAACTTTCAGCATCACATGTTGTAATAATTGTTTTATTTTAAACTTTAATGCACAGCTGACAAGATTATCTGCCTAATTAAATTATAGAATTAAATTCTAATTAAAGCCAAAATCAGAAGGTTACATGATCTTTGCTTCAGTTAGACAAACTTATTAGCCATGTGTCTCTCTTACCAAGCATTTAATCAGATGTCTGTTTTTCTATGCTTAATCCTGGGAAGCAAAGTAATGTTACATTGTGTGCTTACAGCCCTGTTCAAATGTTTTACCTTACAGAACAGTATTTTGTTTGTGGTATATATTACTAAGCTGATGCAACATCAGTAAGTCAGTTAAATATAATAATGTCATACATGACATACACACACAAAGTTACTTTTTA
>NC_053164.1:161493479-161548479 GCF_016835505.1 Polypterus senegalus | reverse complement strand
AAAACATCACCCTGAATTCCCACTTCTTTTAACTTGATGCCCAACCTCTCATGTGGCACCTTATCAAATGCTTTCTGAAAGTCCAGATAAATAATATCATAAGCTCCACTTTGATCGTATCCTTTTGTTGCCTCCTCATAGAATTCCAACATGTTAGTAAAACACGACCTCCCCCTTCTGAACCCATGCTGACTGTTCAGAATAACTCCTGTCCTTGTCATGTGTTGCTCAATCTTATCCTTAATAATTCCTTCCATTAATTTTCCTGTGATGCTTGTTAAGCTTACTGGCCTATAGTTGCTTGGATCTGCCCTGTCACCCTTTTTATATAATGGGATGATATTTGCCATTTTCCAGTCCTTTGGAATCTCTCCAGTGCACAGTGACTTCCTAAAAATATGTGTCAAGGGTTTATATATGTACTCACTAGCCTCCTTAAGAACACGAGGATAAATATTATCTGGGCCTGGTGATTTGTTTGATTTCATCTTATTTAATCTGAGCAGCACTTCTCCCTCTACAATTTCCAAATCCCTCAGTACCTCCTTAGTAGTTGTGTTTACCTCTGGCAGGTTATCCACTTGCTCACTTGTAAACACCTCAGAAAAATGTAAGTTTAGGGCATCTGCTATTTCATTGTCTGTATCTTTTAATTCCCTTTACTATTCCTGATGAACTTGACCTCCTCCTTAACTGTTCTTTTACTACTAAAATACTGAAAGAATCTCTTGGGGTCTTCTTTCGCCTTATCTGCTATATTCCTCTCCAACTGTCTTTTAGCCTCTCTGATATCCTTCTTAATGGTTGCCCTCATTTTCTCATACGCTACGGTTCTCTTTGCAGTCATTAGTCTTATATGCCTTATACAGCAGTTTTTCCTTTGCAACTTCTTTTTAAATCTTTATTAATCCATCGTGGAGATTTTTTAGTTTCCTATTACTTCCAAATTTAGGTATGTATCTGTCCTGCATTACATGTAAAACATTTTAAACCTGTTCCACTGCTCCTCGACTGTCTCCACATTTAAAAGCTTATCCCAGTCTATCCTACTTAGACTTTGTCGCATCTGCTCAAAATTAGCCCTACTAAAGTTCAACTTAACAATTTTAGTCTTTGCATCTGTACTCTTACAAAATACTGAGAATTGTATTACATTATGGTCACTTGACCCTAGTGGTTCAATCACCTCTACACCCTCAATTCTATCCTGATTATTACAGAATACTAAATCCAGATAGGCTTCACCCCTTGTTGGTGCTTTAACATGCTGTGTTAAAAACAGTCGCTGATTACTTCTAAAACTCCTGCTCTTGTGCTCCTCCATCTGTAAGGTTATCCCAGTTAATATTTGGATAATTAAAGTCCCCATGACTATAATATCCCCTGTAAACTTGCCTTTTGATATTACTAAAAGATGTGTGTTGAAATTACTGTCTGAATTGGGTGGTCTATAACACACTCCTAAAATGAGACCTTTTTCCCTAATATTTTCCAGGCGAAGCCACATGTCCTCACTAAGATGGGGCTCATCATCCAACTGAAGATGACTTACATTTAATTCCTGTTTGGCATAAACAGCAACCCCACCTCCTTTTCTGTTCTGTCTATCCTTCCTAAAAATGTGTATCCCTCTATGTTACACTCATCCCCATCTTTGTTATTTAGCCAGGTTTCCGTTATTGCTATAATATCATAATTGTGCTCTGCTACATACAACTCCAACTCACTTACCTTATTTTTGATACTTCTAGCATTAAGGCAAGCTATTTTTAATGTGTTAATCCTTCTATCTTTACGTGTTTGCTTAAAATTTACATTACTATGCATTTTTATTTCTACACCATTGTTTGTTCTTCCATGTATAGATCTAAATCTGGCCTGTCCTAAACTCCCTGCCCCCCCATTCCCTAGTTTAAACAATCCTCGACTAGCCTACACATACGCCTCCCCAATACATTGGTGCCCCTCCGGTTCAGATGTAACCCGTCCACGGGAACAGGTCCCATCTGTTCCAAAAGGAGTCCCAATGCCCCATAAACCTATACCCTTCTACCCTGCACCAAGATTTGAGCCACGCGTTAAGCCTTCTAATCTCCTCAATCTTACCTGGACTGGCGTGGCACAGGCAGAACTTCGGAGAAGACTACCTTGTCAGTTCTGCTCCTCAGCTTGGTACCTAACTCTTTGAATTTGGATCGCAGAACTGACAGACTACCCTTATGTATGTCATTTGTTCCAACGTGGACAATGACAACTGGATCCACCCGCACTCTGGCCAAGAGCCTATCCACCCTTCCAGGAGGTCTCCCACCTGTGCTCCCGGAAGGCAACACACCGTACGAGACTCTCTCTCTCTGGAGCACACCTGCGCTTCAATCCCCCTAATGATTGAGTCCCCAACTATCACTACCTCTCTCTTTTTGGGAACTGGTTTTGAGGTGGCCCGTTGGGGCTCCTCAGAATTATCAGAGTCACCGTCCAGCTCCGCCAGGACATGATAACGTTAGACACTTCTAATTCTGGGGTTGATGCCCCGGACAGTGTGCACCCTTTACCTTCGCCTTGCGACCGTGACCCACCTATTCCTACCTGTCTGGTCTGGAATCTCCTCCCGCCACCTTAGGGGTGCACACTATCTCTAAAGGACACCTGGGCCAAGTCCGCCAATTCTCTATTACAACGCAGGTCAGCCAACTCCTCCTCCAGTTCAGCGACCCTGAGCTCGAGGTGCTGGATCAGCTGGCATCTCTTGCAGATGTAGCCCTCATAGACAACTGGCTCTTCCAAACCATCATCTAAAAGTCCAACATCCAACAGGACTTGCATTGCACTGGCCTCATTATTAAAATTTGATTTGGGATTACTAAGCTGCCTTAACTATATATTTTTTTTTTTCTTAAAATTAAATTTCTTCTTCTTTCAGCTGCTCCTTAACTTAAATGGTAACACTAAGATCTGCTACAGATATTTTACACCTTTTCCCCTTAAGCTCCTGTACTGTTCTCCCTCTCAGCTGCCTGCTGTTTGCCTTTCTATGAGGTTAACTTTACTTTTCTCTGTCTCTTCTAGCTTTGCGCTCTTCTTACTTATAAGCTCTTCACTGCACTGTTTGTATTCCCCGTATTAATGAACCAATACGCTGTCGCCCACTTAACTGTTCTGCCTCTGGACGCTAAGGACTGTTTAATCTAAAATAAACAAATAAATAAAACTTTACTACCTTATTTGCTCCTACTGTGCCTGACGGTGTCTTAACGCAGGCCGCTTACCTGCGCACTACTGAGTTTCCACCTTTTACTGCTTTGAAGTCAGCCGCGGCCTTTTTTTCTTTTCCTTTAAACTAAGGAATCGCTGTTACGACGACGCGGTTATTTATTTACAAATGCCGATATCAGTTACTGCTGCTTTCTACCCTGCCGCCTCGATGCTAATTCAAATACAGATAACAAGAAAAGAACAAGTACAAATAACTTTTCCAGCGCACTTCCAAACACCCAGCTACTTTTGCTCTTGTGCGGCGAAAAAAGCAAAAAACCCTTCTAAAGGGAAAAAGCTTTAAAATTCCCACACGGTTCCTTAGAGGCAACCAAAACCCAAGTTTTTAAGAGCAAAATGTATTTTTTTAATGTAAATCTCACACCACAGAACAAACCAACACTCTCAACAGACTCTAGCGTTTGCAAAGCACACGTCAGCACAAAGCACACGTGACTCTAAGCTGTGAGCACCCTCAATATGTATGTATGTATATATATATATATATATATATATATATATGTGTGTGTGTGTGTGTGTGTATATATATATATACAGTGGTGTGAAAAACTATTTGCCCCCTTCCTGATTTCTTCTTATTTTGCATGTTTGTCACACAAAATGTTTCTGATCATCAAACACATGAGCCCATTAGTCAAATATAACACAAGTAAACACAAAATTCAGTTTTTAAATGATGGTTCTTATTATTTAGGGAGAAAAAAAATCCAAACCTACATGGCCCGGTGTGAAAAAGTAATTGCCCCCTTGTTAAAAAATAACCTAACTGTGGTGTATCACACACTGAGTTCAATTTCCGTAGCCACCCCCAGGCCTGATTACTGCCACACCTGTTTCAATCAAGAAATCAGTTAAATAGGAGCTGCCTGACACAGAGAAGTAGACCAAAAGCACCTCAAAAGCTAGACATCATGCCAAGATCCAAAGAAATTCAGGAACAAATGAGAACAGAAGTAATTGAGATCTATCAGTCTGGTAAAGGTTATAAAGCCATTTCTAAAGCTTTGGGATTCCAGCGAACCACAGTGATAGCTATTATCCACAAATGGCAAAAACATGGAACAGTGGTGAACCTTCCCAGGAGTGGCAGGCCGACCAAAATTACCCCAGGAGCACAGACGACTCATCCAAGAGGTCACAAAAGACCCCAGGACAACGTCTAAAGAACTGCAGGCCTCACTTGCCTCAATTAAGGTCAGTGTTCACGACTCCAGCATAAGAAAGAGACTGGGCAAAAACGGCCTGCATGGCAGATTACCAAGACGCAAACAACTATTAAGCAAAAACATTAGGGCTCATCTCAATTTTGCTAAGAAACATCTCAATGATTGGCAAGACTTTTGGGAAAATACCTTGTGGACTGATAAAACGAAAGTTGAACTTTTTGGAAGGCAAATGTCCCGGTACATCTGGCGTAAAAGGAACACAGCATTTCAGAAAAAGAACATCATACCAACAGTAAAATATGGTGGTGGTAGTGTGATGGTCTGGGGTTGTTTTGCTGCTTCAGGACCTGGAAGGCTTGCTGTGATAGATGGAACCATGAATTCTACTGTCTACCAAAAAATCCTGAAGGAGAATGTCCGGACATCTGTTCGTCAACTCAAGCTGAAGCGATCTTGGGTGCTGCAACAGGACAATGACCCAAAACACACCAGCAAATCCACCTCTGAATGGCTGAACAAAAACAAAATGAAGACTTTGGAGTGGCCTAGTCAAAGTCCTGACCTGAATCCAATTGAGATGCTATGGCATGACCTTAAAAAGGCGGTTCATGCTAGAAAACCCTCAAATAAAGCTGAATTACAACAATTCTGCAAAAGATGAATGGGCCAAAATTCCTACAGAGCTGTAAAGACTCATTGCAAGTTATTGCAAGCGCTTGATTGCAGTTATTGCTGCTAGGGGTGGCCCAACCAGTTATTATGTTCATGGGGCTATTACTTTTTCACACAGGGCCATGTAGGTTTGGATTTTTTTTCTCCCTGAATAATAAAACCATAATTTAAAAACTGCATTTTGTGTTTACTTGTGTTATATTTGACTAATGGTTAAATGTGTTTGATGATCAGAAACATTTTGTGTGACAAACATGCAAAAGAATAAGAAATCAGGAAGGGGGCAAATAGTTTTTCACACCACTGTATGTGTGTGTGTGTGTGTGTTTTATATATATATATATATATATATATATATATATATATATATATATATATATATATATATATATATATATATATATATATATATATATATATATATATATACACACACACACAAAAAAACCTGCCTTAAGCTGAGAAGTAGTGTGTTAAAGAAGTAATGTAAAAGAAAAGGAAACATTTTGAAAATAACGTAACATGATTGTCCGTGTAATTGTTTTGTCACTGTTGTGAGTGATGAGTGTTGCTGACTCCCGCTCTTATGTGCAAGTGTGCGTGGATATTATGAACTATCGTATCTGTTCAAGTTCTATTTAATTTTTAAATAGAAGTAATTTTTATTTAGTCGACAGAATATTATTCCGGAATAAATCAACTCAAACCTTAAATAACTTATAATATTTTGCTCTCCATAAAAAATATATCCTGTCTAAATTATACAAGTTAGAAATAAAGTAAATGTTAAAAGAACAAACATTCAAATTTCTTTACTCTTATGTAATTTTATATAAAAAATTAAACTTAAATTTTAAATATCCCAAAAGATTTTGCTCTCCATAAAAATATATACTGTCAAAGTTATACAAATTCAAATATGAACATGGTACATAACAAAACCTGGAAATATAAATAAAATTTGTTCTTTTCAGCAATAACAAATCAAATCATTCAGTTGTCTTTGCTCATATGTCATTTTATCAGAGTTGGACGCCTGGCATCTTTTTTTGGCAACAAGTTCGTTTGTTTGGTGTGAGGTTCTGTGTTGTTCAGATTTTCAGGATGGACTGCAGGTGCTCATCAGTGAGGCGACTCCTGTGTGCTGTTTTGTTAGTCTTCATGACTGAGAAGAGCTTCTCACACAGATATGTTCTACCAAACATGCACAAGGTTCGAGCCGCATGTAGACGGAGCTGGAGCATTTGTGCGGGAATGGAGTGAATAAACTGTGCGGGCCGTGCAGTATCGTACTTTGCCTTCAGTGTGCCATTACACTGCAGCTTAATCACCTCCATCTGAATCTGCACAGGTGCAATTTCCACATCGACAGCAAATGGGTTGCAAAACAACTCAAAATTCTTTTTTGTTCTTCAAAGTCACCAAAGCGCCGTGCGAACTCATCAGCATTTATCATTTATCAGCAAAGTGCGTATTTGGGAACACCGTTGTGCCGACTTGGTTTAACATTACTTGGCAACAGAGAAAGTGGGGCAAGTTGCACTGGTGCTTTTGTGTCTCCCATAAAAGAAGTTTCACTTTATATCACTTTGTGGTTTTGCACGGGTAAAAACGTCTGCTGAAGTGTCAGATTCTTCTTTAACTTTTCTGCCTTCTGTATCTTGTACATTGCATTCAGGTCTTTCAGGTTATCTTGATGTTTTGTCTCATAGTGCCGTCTTAGATTAAATTCTGTAATTACAGCCACATTAGCTCCACAAATGAGACACATGGGTTTACTGGCAATGTCAGTAAACATATATTCAGCCTCCCATCGGTTTTTAAAGGCTCTATGTTCAGAATCGCCTTTTCTCTTCGGCATCGTGTGGGCTAGCTTCGCAATAATTTGCAGCATCATAAGCTAGACTTGATTTAACGCGGTAAGTGTTCGGCAAGGCAGCTGAAGCCCTGCATTATGAGATCTGTTGTTTGTGTTACCAGCGCTTCATATCCCCGGGCCATTAATAACAATAATACAGTATATAAAATGATCTCGCGGGCCGGATATAATTACACGCCGGGCCGAATGTGGCCCGTGGGCCTTGAGTTTGACACATATGGACTAAATAGAACTTGAAAAGATATATTTTTTCGAATGTGATCGCGCAATTCAGATAGAGTTGACACGCACTACAGTACATCGAGCCCGCGTGCTATTGTGGTTTTGCCTGCGTGCCTCAATAAGTTACCCTCCCCTCGCTCTTACTTTTTTACCGTTCATCTAATGAATACACTCAGTATGGCTTTACCAAAACAATCATTGATCGCGAATAAAGTATCCATTATTCATAAAGCTTCAATTGGTGATCTGTCTTTCTGCGTTAACCGCATATTTTTCATACGTCTCAAACCAAGGGGATGCAAGGCTAAAATGAATCGGGAAGTGCGCTTACATACTCAGTGCATCCCCTCTCGGGAATCGGACGTCGGCGCTAGAAGCGAAGCCTCTACTATTACGCCACGGCGTGTGGTTTGTCTATTTGAGCATAGCAGTGTAATTCGGTTTTTGTCTTTTGTCTGCGCACTGCGTCAGTTCACGTGAGCCGCTGAATATGGTTTTATATGTCACTCGCTCACTTCTAATTGTTTCGCTGCCTTCTTAATTATATAATGCATGTTTTCTTCAGTGCTTTTTGGAGCTCTTCCTGGTTTTCTACGTACTGCGTGATTACGTGGGAGGCGTGATGATGTCACATGAAACTCCGCCCCCCACGGCTTTCGAGCTCAACTCCATTACAGTAAATGGAGAAAAATAGCTTCTAGTTATGACCATTATGCGTAGAATTTCGAAATGAAACTTGCCCAACTTTTGTAAGGAAGCTGTAAGGAATGAGCCTGCCAAATTTCACCCTTCTACCTATACGGGAAGTTGGAGAATTAGTGATGAGTGAGTGAGTCAGTCAGTCAGTCAGGGCTTTGCCTTTTATTAGTATAGATATATATAAAATTCTTTTCGCGTTTGAGACGGAAATTGCATATTACCACGCGAAACGGAAATTACGTATGACCACAGAACATATAATAATACAGGAACTAATGACTTAGTTTGTGGATGCCATTTTTATATCGTCTTTACGAATTTATTTGTGTGAGAGTTATTTTACTGATATTGAAAAGAAGTAAACACAAACACGCCAATCTATCCAATAGAAGTGCGCCCTGCGTCGCCCACTCTCAGCCCTCCTCTGTGGACTCCAGTGCTGAGCCATCCGCCGACAGGCACGTTCTGACAGAGAAGTTTTATTTATTAGTCCACGTGACTGTCGCGGAAACTGCCACATTGTAACTTTTTTTTTTAATTGGCAGTACTTGATAGTAGAAGAGATGAAGAAAACAGCTTTGCATTTTTCTACTTTTTAACTACGCCAAGCTGTAAACAATATGAAGACGAGACCACCTTCAGCAGCGAGGGGTCGTAAGAATAAAGTGGACGCTGGGATGCGCGGAATGTTGGGCTGTTGGGGGTCAACAGCTTTGCAGTTTTGGGCAGCATCCTCTCTTCTCACACTGTTTGTGACACTTCAAGTACCCTGTCGGCAGTGTGGAAATCTTTGTGAATGAGTGTAATCGGCGCCATCGAAGCGTGACTGTCTTGATAAATTGCGGTACACGACTACTTACTGTCCCTTAAGGTGAGTTTGGGTCACTAAAACCCTGCAACATTCAAGGTTGATTATTTGATGAATTCTTTTAAGAAAATGGAGGATTTACATCTAAGAAGATGTATCGACCTCTTCATGTGAAGTATTGGACTTGGAAATTGCTTGGACCTTCTGCCCCGTTAGACACGGAAGGGCAGCATCCACATTTCTCAGAATAATTTTTCTCCTAAATCACAGGCACGTTGTGCAAGGTTGTCAAGCAGGTAGTTTTCCCAAAACCACTGCAGTAGTACTCAATGCATCTTTACTTCTTATATGTTAATGTTTTACTGTTTAATAATTTATACGCTTCTTATATATCATTCAAATTCTCTTATGGAAATGTGTTACTGTTTAATAATATATACGCTTCTTATATTCATATTCTTTTATCAAAATGTTTTATTACTTAATAAATTATTTTATAAATACTACATTTTATTTTTTTCCCTTGCACTCAGTGAGCGAAGCCACTGGGTAATCAGCTAGTAGTAATATAACAATAGCTTCATTTTGTAATAGTTAATTAACTTAGAACTCATGAGTAGAATATGGAATGTTACAAATTTGGATGCCTTTTGGCAGACTGAAGATTGGCATAATATAGTTAATTTGACTATCTCAATCTCTAAAAGTCCTACTGTAGTCAGAAGGCTGCCAAATTTAGCATAACAAATTCAGACAAAGAATGGTTATGTAACAGTGAAACATTTACCTCTCATTACTCAGATCACCATTTTGGATCCAGGAAAGAGAGTCTGTTAGTTCTGATAATAAAATGCTCATCATTGTCAATTTCATAGTGCAGAATATTAGAATTCCTGAATACTGTATAACTCCAGATTTTGCTTGTTAATTAGCATATGGAAATAAGAATTCCACTGCACTTGTACTTGTGACAAAAATTATTCTATAAACTGATAAAAGTTGTCATTTTTTGAGTCAGAGTATCCCACATTAATGACAAATAGGAAACTATTACCAACCCAGGAGGATGAGATTTGATACTGCATTTCAGCACTAAAGGTATTCCAAAGCAAAAAAAATTTACAAATGAATTGTCTGACCCATTACCAAAATGAAGGCACATCTTTTATAGCTCATAATTAAACCAAAAATAAATATTGAATCCAATATCAGGGCCAGCCTATATTTGTAATTTTGCTCATATTAAAGGAATAAATAAAACTAGTCCCTAAGCATCTTTAGGTTTAAACTATTTACATGGTAAAACTTTGATTCTTTTATGTTTAGAAACCTTTTTCGTTCCTTCTAAACTCAGTAAAATTTTGCCAGATTGTCAAATGTCAGATACCGTTGTAACCTTCAGGCAAATGAAAAATCCCAAAACTCACAATACATGTTGAATTATCATGATTTTTGCAGTCATAGGGAGCTAAAGTGCAAAAAGCAGTATTATTCCAAGGCCCTATAAATGCCTAAAAAAACAGAGTTAATTACGAAGTTCTTCCATTGCTTACATGTATCTACTAAACATACAGAAGCTCCCGGACAGCAGACCGGAACAAACAGCACAGTGATGAATATTATGAGGTGGCATACAGTGTTAAAAACATGGAAGATAATGACACAAATAAAACACAAGATATACCTATAAATGCTAAAGAAAATACCGTGCTAAATTCTTTTTTGATAAACTAAACAATGACTATGTACAGTTAGTTGACCTTATGCTTAAACATTCTTTTGTTTTTGTTAATGATTTAGTATCTCAGTGTTGGTAAAGGCACAATGGTGATACAAAAACTACCACTGACCAAATATTGATTTTTCAGCAGTTATGTATTGTGTTTGCTGAGGAACTGTTAAGTGTGTCAGTTTCCAGTCTTAGAAGCTGTGCTGCCTGAAATGACAGGGCTGCAAGGCATATTTGACACCGTAGATTGCAAACAAAAGGTATGACATGCCCTCATCTAAATAGACAGCTATCTAACTAACTGCTATTACATTTGACAGGTGCTGCAAGTTACATTTGGCGGCAAATACTGTTTTTGGTGAAAGATGTCAGACAGTCACCTCCTCCTCCTACCTGTAAATGTTTCCTGAGATGATACTTCTGCAACACATACATGTTGGGTATTACAAACAGTGGGTTCTGCTGATCCAGCTAAACAACCAGCTACTTATCTGTGACTCGGCTTACTGTGCATTCTGTTGTTTCATTCAGCAACATGGGTGTACAAAAGTACAAAATGATTAAAAAAATGGTCACAAAGTCTGTAATGCGTAGAACCATTTCTCGCAATTAGTTACTGTTTGCTGTATATTCATTTATGTCAAAACTCGTCTGCTCCTTTCAAAAGCAAAAGAAAAATTTGGTAGATGAAAACTGATTGACATTCAGTTTAAAAGAACCAAGTTGGTAGTTTAGGCAATTCTGCAGATACAAATGAGCATACAAAAGTCAAGACCACTATAGTTTGAGACCTGCTAGCGTTGATTGAAGAAATACATTTTTTGGTTGGCACAATAGGGTAGAACTTAGTGTTGCTGTATCTTACTGTGTGGTATTTTCACATTTTAACTGTGGATTGTTTTCAGGGTTCTCATGTTTTCCTCCTACATCCCCAAAGATATGTGTCTAAGGTTAATTGGATTTTCTGAATTAGCTCTGAGTGAATGTGGATTTTTGTACAAATGGGGCCTGTTTTTTTTTTAGTGTGCCTGAATTGTATTAGGCAGGGTTGAGATTATATTAACAACCATTTTTCTTTCCTGTTAGCTGGTAGAAATGTGGACTACAGTAAAAAAAATTCTGTCATTGTTTTGTCAATGGTCCTGAGTAATAATTTTGTTGAATCAGCTCTCAATTTAACTGTTACCTTTGTTTTAAATCTGTCTTATAGCACCCACATAATTACACTAGATGAGAGATTTTTTTGTAATAAATATAGAAAAATGAGGGCTCTTATCACAATGGAATATACAAAAAAGTTCATTAATATTAATTTATTGTTACATGTACATAGCAGGATTGACTATTACAAGCTACACAAAATATTTGTTTATTTAGAATGCTGTCACCCAACACATACATTTTGCATTCCATTGACTCGGTTGCTTAAAAAAATAATTCAATCAATTCTGTCAGGATGAACATCCTTCCCAAGCTGCTTTTTCTATTTCACAGCACCCCTATATACATTAACAAATTTTTATTTAATAAGGTATTAATTATAACCTCATTTATTTGGAATTTGAGACATCCACACATTCAAAAGATGACTCTACAAAGACCTAAAGCAGAAGGTGGCACAACACTATATACCTTTCAGTTGTATTACTGGATGGCAAATATATAAGCTATAAAGACCTGAACATTGACACAAATTGACAAATGTATACAGGCCTGGTCTACAATAATAAAACACATTGCTGTACTTCTTTATATGCACTGCTTTGTGCCCCAGTAATATAAGTTATTGTCAATATATCAATAATGCAGTCCATCAGTCACTCAGAATATGTAACCAATGGAGGAAGAACTTCAAGGCAGAGAAGCTTTTATCTGTTGCCCTCTACATGGTGATCACATTTTTCTAACTTCTCAAACCTACATAGTATTTAATCTTTGGAAAACATCTGGGATTAAAACATTTACAGAATTGTATATAGATAATGTCTTTACATCTTATGAACAATTGCACTTCAAATTTAACTTAATTTTTACACTACTTTAAAATCAGAAACTTTGCTAAAATAAACCTACCCAATTTTCCACACCTCCCACCACTCCTCAGTCTTGAGGAGTCACAGCTTCTCAATAATTTATAAAAACACTAGCAAAATACCTGCGCTTCGCAGCGGAGAAGTTGTGTGTTAAGTTATGAAAAAGAAAAGGAAACATTTTAAAAATAATGTAACATGATTGTCAATGTAATTGTTTTGTCACTGTTATGAGTGTTACTGTCATCAAGGATTTGATTATCATTATTTCTTTCAATCAGGTTCGTATTTGGAGGACGTGTTGTGTTCAAGTTACATTCCGTGTTTGTCAACCATTGTAAAGATAACAGGTTTCATTCATCGAAGTGTTCACTACCCAAATTGCTACTCGTGAATCTAAGATGTTTAACAGGCATTCCCGGTGTTAAGTTGAGGAATTGCCTGCGAGTATTTAGCAACAGCGTCTCTATGAACTTGTGGATTTGCCTTCGAGTATTTAGTGACAGCATGTCTATTAACTTGTGGATTTTTCTGCAAGTATTTAGCGACAGCGTCTCCATGAACTTGTGGATTTGCCTGCGAGTATTTAGCGACAGCGTGTCTATTAACTTGTGGATTTTTCTGCGAGTATTTGGCCTTTTATTAGTATAGATATTAAAGTTGGGAAAGGATCTTTCATTTGATATCTCAAAAAAGGAATGGAAGGCAGGCATGCATAGAACACATTCAGGTCCATATGTGGAAAACATTCAATCATTTAACTTAAAAACTTTCATCAATCACATTATCTCATTTACATTTGTCCAAAATGTATTCAGGGCAAGATTCAACCTGTGAACATTGCAATCTAGCTCAAGCCACACTGGGCCACATGTTTTGAAAGTGCACCAAATTAACATCATTCTGGACAAAATTCTTTGAATGCCCATCCAACAGGCTTGGTGTCACAATCACTTCTAACTCATTAACATCTGTGTCTGGTGTACTCCCAGATGGGCTTAAAGTGAAGAATGACAAATTGATTTTAATTGCCTATATCACACTACTAGACTTGTCTTGCTCAGCTGAAAAAACCTCAATACACCGTTTATAAGTCAAATGGGTAACTGATGTTCTGTACTATTTGAAATTTGAAAATAACTCAAATTCTCTTTAAGAGGATCTGTTCAAACCCTTTATTTAATATGCAAGATCTAATTAATAACATTTTAGAATAAGTATTCATATCAGGGAAAACAACATTCCCCCTTCTTTGCTGTTCTTAAAGATTTGCTCTTGCTGTTGGCTCTCCTCTTTCTCTCAATTGGTAGATGAATTCTGGTTTAAGTTTGACTTAACATTGTATGTAATCTTCTTCATTGTATAAGTTAGACTTCATATGGAATACTATTTTCTTCAAATAAAAATTGAAAAGCTCTATTATGAGGTTAGAAATACATAAAACTCGTGTAAGGATGGAAAGCTAGTCTAGTGGCTATCACTGTTTCCTTTATAGATTCAGCATGTTCAAACCTCAAGCCTTGTTGTTGTCCATCTTGAGTTTGCACATTCTCCCCTTATCAGCATGACTTCCCTTCGAAAGATGTACATGCTAAATAACTGGTGAATATAAGTTCAGCCCAGTGTGAGTTTGAGCATGAGTGTTGCTGTGCATAGTGGGCCCTTCATGGACTGAATGGTCCTCTAAAACACTTAGGAATCTTAGAAATCAGTGGTTAAATGCCTAGCCGTATTATTCATATTTTCATATAAAGTTTTCCAGTATACATTTTCACAGCCAAGATCTACAGTGCAAAAAAACTGAGGGAAAACCTAATCATCATTAACACCAAGTTAATTAAGCTTCAGGGATATCAATGTGTCCAGTTAGGAAGCATAAGCGATTGTGAATCAACTTCACCTGCTTTCGTGCAAATGAAAGTGACAGCAGGTGCATTGAAGAGGCATCAGCAAGACAACCCCCAAAAGGGGAATGGTTGCTCTCTTCTTATCATTCCTGACTGATTCTTCTCTAGTTTTGCATTTGTCTAGGGTCATTGTCACTACTGGTAGCCTCCTTTGTGTGAGGAGTAACAGGAGGAGCACTGCTAGAACCCTACAAAATAACTTCCAGTTGGCTATTGGTGTGCATGTTTCTGACCAAACTGTCAGAAACTGACACCATGAGTGTTGCATGGGGCCTGGCGTCCTTTAGTGGAACCTGTGCTCACAGTCCATCACCATGCAGCTCAATTGGCATTCTCCAGAGAATACTACAATTGTTAGCTCTGCCATTGGTGCCCCATTCTCTTCACAAATGCAGGTTCACACTGGGCACATGAGACAGATGTACAAGAGTCTGGAGACGTTGTGGTGAACGTTATGCCGCCTGCAATATCATCCAGAATGGCCGGTTTGGTAGTGATGGTCTGGAGAGGCATATCCTTGAAGGGTCACACACAAGACTAAATAACTGTTATTATAAATTATATATAAAAAAAATCAAAGACATAGTGGCATCCTTGGGTACATGTAGTTCTCCCTATTCTATTGGCTGCTTCTTACTCCTCATGATGCAGTATAAAATACATACAATTTCAAGCAAGGTTAAATTCTCAAGTGCTCTTATGTACATAGACTTCAAAAAACAGAGGGTTGGGCTAGGTGGCTTAGTGGTAAAATACATGTGTTATGGAGAACTAAGGTGTCCCCTTGCAAGTCAAATCACAATGTGCTTCTATGCTCTGAAACAGAACTGCTGGTAAAGTGTAACAACCAACTTCAAACCATATGTACAACACAAGCCAGGAGCGATAGCATACCTTATCAGTTTAGATGCTTGCTCAGCTCATTTAAGGGATCCCCCTGTGAACAGAACATAGAGGAAGTGGGCATTGTACATAGTTCACAATATTATTACTTTTCACATATTCTTCTCTACACAGTGCTTAAATCATTGAATTGATTCCATGAGACATGTAAATGAACAGCCTGTAAACATCAATGCTATATGTAATAAGTTCTCTGTATTTCCACAATTCAGTGTGCATTTCATTTCAAATCATTACATTCATACCTGATTGAAGTCAACACTTTTACAGAATCTGCTACATGGTGAAATCACATTTATCCCTAAAATTCATGATATTCCTACTGACTACCATTTTGAATTTAAGAGAATAGTTTCCACTAAAATTATTTTTTGCACTGACCATCAAGCACAAGTCAAGTCACTAGGAAAAGCAAGAATTAGTCTACCGCAGGAATTTTTTACTCATGTCCATTTGTCTGTAGCATGTTCAAGAGTAAGGAGATCCAGTGAATAAATAAAATTCATCCCTGGGGGAAATAATAACAACAATAAATATTGTATACAAAAAAGTACTGTATCTTATCTACTTATCTTACTGTATCTTATCTACTGTACTTACAAAGTAGTTCTGGTGCACCAGATTAATCCTCAGCACTGTAGCCATCTTAAGAAATAACCTAATGGTAACTCATTAGTTATAGCAATAATGATTCGGCAAATGTATTCAGTACCAATCATGCATTTAAAATAAACAAAGCTAAAAAAATTTACTTTTTCAAAAGCTATGAATAAGAAATATTTATAACACAGTTTCTGTGCTCTGACAGGAGTATAAGCCTGTTTGAAATTTCTCATGAAAATTGTACTTTTTAAGATAACATTCAAGTTACATAATTACAAGTTTTCCTAAAACTGGGTGAAGAAAAAGTAAATTTGAAACTGGTGTAAGAGTCCTAAGAATATTTGAATCTGATTTCCTTAATAGATCTCTGACAATAGCTCCTCTGAAGATATGATTTCTTTATTCTGTGCAATATTGCTTGGACAATTATTGCAGGTGAGTATTTTAACAAAACACCTGGAATAGGGTCTAAAGGGCAGGTACTAGGATTCATTTTTGGAAATCAGACATAATATCTACTATTCTTTCATCAATTTAAATTTACGTAAGGGGGTAAGTGCAAGTGCTAACAGGATGTGATACATTTCTGCTAGATATGGAAGCTGAAAGTTCAATCTGCAGTGTTTCATTATTATTGAAATTCAAACGTTATTGCAACTAGTTTTTTTTATTTTATTTACTTTACTTTTTAAACTTGTATGTGAGTATTTATTTTTGGTATTTATTTACTATACATATATACTTATGTATTTGGTGTATTTATGGAAGCTGCACAGCATTTTGGTCAACTTCTGTTGTTTTTAAATAAAATTGACTTGACTAATATTGGTTAGAATTACAAAAGCCATTTAATATATATTATTTACTAAGTAACAGTAGCTATTCTGAATAAAATTCCATTGTAATTACTTTTTCAGAAGATTTATGAAAATGCAAATATTGTATAACACCTATTTTCAGCAGCAGATTATTTTAATGTGTTTGAATGTGCTATAAGCATATCAACACGGCATGCACAGTCTTAAAAAATTTGCCATTTTATATTATTATTACTTATTTATTGGTTTTATTTTTCTCCTTATTGGTTTTTAAGGACCAGGGTAATGATTACATTAACACACAATATTGCCTTTTCCCTTTTTGATAAAATTGCCTTTTTCTTTGCCCCCTTTTAATGACAAATTTATATGCAAATCAATAAGCACTAAACAGAATAAAAAGTTATGTTAAGTGTTTAAAATCGCATGTTGCACTTCTGCGTTAAAGTTTTTATAGCATGTCTGTCTGAGAGAGAGTTAGCCACTTCTGGGGTCATAAAGAAATAGATTTTATGCATCAAAATAATCATCAGGTGAGCATCGTACATAAAAGCTTTCTAGATATCTGAGCTTCATTGCTGCTTCACAAAACCATTAAAAGAGAAACATGTACTGTACATTCTAAATCCATACATAGCCGTATGTCATTATGTTTTCTTAAATGTGAAATGTTTAATAATTCAAATGTTTTGGAGACCATTTTCTTTCAATGAACCAATAATGTTTGTATATAGAACTTGATCTCTGCAATTAACAAGTCAACAAAATTACATTCTGTTTTGTTTCATAATGCAGCTATGAAGCACTTATATCCATGGCATCACAGATTGCTTCAGGCATGAAGTATTTGGCTTCTCTCAATTTTGTGCATCGTGACTTAGCTACAAGAAATTGTTTAGTGGGAGAAAATGATACTATCAAGATTGCAGATTTTGGCATGAGTCGCAACCTGTATGCTGGTGACTACTACCGTATCCAGGGAAGGGCTGTGCTTCCAATTCGTTGGATGGCCTGGGAATGTATTCTGATGGTAGGAAAAGGCACTGTTGCCATTTTTCAGTTTTAACTGTTAATTTATTCCTAGCTTAAGATGTTGTCTTAATACTACGTCTGTTTATTATGACTAAATCTTTATTATCTTAATCATGCAACAGCAAAACCTGTCAATATATAAGAAATAAAAAAAAAAACCCAAATGTAGCCCAACACACACCTTTCCTATCCTCCTACATCATACCACTAGGAATAATGGTGATGCCAACTCTTCACAAATAACTGTATCATAGATTTCTTGTGTTGAAGAATTTAAGCAGACAAGCAATATAATTACAGTTTTGAATTGGCTCACTGGGTGCTCCATTAATTTTAGATGCAAACGGCTCTAGATGAATTATAGAAAAAGTACAATCAGTTCTTCAAAGTGATTTGTGCAGGATTCCTCTATCTGGAAGCAAGAATTAATTTGGCAGGTGCTGTGTCCAGATAGATGAACCTGCATTGGTAAACTGAGACAGCAAGGGCTGAGAAATCTAAGGGAATTAAAATCTATGGCAAAACAAGAAGAACGACCACAAAGCTAGTACATGTGCATTAACATGCTGAAAACACCAAGGAAGTAAAGATGGTATTCTAAGTGTATTCTTTGTTTTAACATGATTCAAGTTCTTCTGAAGTTCAGTATAGCAAAATTGTTTAAAGAGATACATATAATTTTTCTTTACTGTCTTTAAACCAGCAAATCTTATATTTTAATATTCCTATGTTTTTAGGGCAAGTTTACAACAGCAAGTGATGTTTGGGCATTTGGTGTAACCCTATGGGAAATGCTAATGCTGTGCAAAGAACAGCCATATAATAATCTGACAGATGAAGAAGTGATTGAAAATGCAGGGGAATTTTTTCGGGACCATGGAAAACAGGTAATCTATTTATTATTTGCTTTTATTATCCTTACAATCACTCCAGAATAAGAAAAACAAAGTAAAAAAAATTAAAATGACAGAATTACATAAAATTAAAATATTCCCAGTTCTGAGAGCCATTTCTGAGAGAGTTCCTCATGTGCATTATACATGAAAAGGAAACAAAATAGAGGCAGGATCCAGTCTGTTATTATAGAGTATCATTTATGAACACTTTCTAATTTCTGATCAAGCTTTGCACCATTCTTGTCTTGAAAATCTGAGACTTAAATATCATATAGTTCCTTTCATTAAAGAGGGAAAGATTTGTTAATACACTTGTTTTAATAACTGACTAGCATAGTCCCTTTGTTCTGGTTAGAATAGTAAAGCTCTGTCACTGTTTCTATCTCTGTTCTTGGCCTAATCAGTTCCATTCAAGCCTTGATGGTCTGTCCAAAGCAGTGCAAACTGGTAAAGTATTTGAATGTACTTTTGAAGGTAAAATTGAAGACATAATCACCACATATACCCACATTTGCACTATACTGAAACTCTTAAGATATGTTTAGGGGTTGTATTGAAGCCATTTTGAAATCATGTTGAAGTGGCAGTGCATAGTACGGAAGCGTATTAGGGCCACGGTAGAAAAAAAAAAAAAATACGGACACAGTGAAGAAAAAAAAATGTCGAGAATAAAGTCGACATGTTGACTTTATTCTCGACATTTCCACTTTAATCTCTGCGCTTATGTCGAGATTAAAGTCAACATTTCCACTTTATTCCCGTAGTTTATTTTGACAGTAGAATGTCGTAAACAAACTTCATCATAAAATGAATGTTTAATTTACTAGAGTTTCTCAAACCCTGTCATAAGTTAATGCAGCACATTAAATGCTTTGTATTAAGTGTTCCCTGACCCAGCTGTTAATCGCTACAAGCTTCTTAAACTGACTTCTTCTTGCACTGAGAGGAAGAGCAGGCAGCAATTGCTGCACAGAATACATTCATTTCATGGTATTCCTGCTCTCTGAACATTTAGAATGCTAAAATAAATACTTTATATCATTTTCATGATGAAATGCATTAAAGCATGTATTAAACATGCACGGAGGAGTGGCAGAAGTGCTGCTTCCTCGTAGTAAGAGTTGCCCTTCAAGTCTACGTTCAGTGTAGAGAACTTTATGGCAGGTGTGATGAGGCCCCAAAAACTAGATGTATGAATGGGTATAGGTTTAAGTGAAATATTGTGTAAATGTTGAGTTCGTGAGCTGGTGATCGGAGACACGAACACAGAATTTAATGGATGTTCTTCTGAGCTGGCTTTCTTTATTGCATGCGTGCTGTCTGTATCTGGCGTACCAAAACTCCAATTCCTATCCTTCCTTTTTCTTTCTCCACATAACCAATCACCACACGATAATCGTCTTTGTGAAATTAAAACTAGTTATAAACTTAGCCCACGGAGTGTTCAGAACTTCAAAAAAATCTTTGTTATACATGTTTAATTATGTCATCCAATCAGGGTTGCGCCCATCCTAGCAAGCATTGTGTGTGAGGCAGGAGCAAATCCTAAATGGGGCGCCACCACATCGCAGGGTGAATACAAGCAACACATACACTAAGGTCAATTTAGCATAACAAAACCCCACAGCCTATGTGACTTTGAAAGGAAACTGAAGCACACCTAGTAAAGCCACCAGAAAAACATGAAAACTCAAGGCAGGCAACACCCGGGACCCTTGCTGCGAGGCAGCAGTGCAACCTCCACTTCACCGTGCCCCCACATGTTTATGATTTTATGCATTTCAATTATATCCAGTATTTATCTTGGCATTCTAAATGTTCATGGAGCAGGAATATCATGAAATTGATGTATTCTGTGTGGTGATTGCTGCCTGTGCCGCCTCTCTGTGCAAGAGGAAGTCAGTTTAAGAAGCACATAGCGATTAACATGGCTTGGGGAACACTTAACACAAAGCATTTAATGTGCTGCAAAATTTATGATGGGGTTTGAGAAAATCTAGTAAATTTAATATTTATTTTAAGATGAAGTTTAATGTTCTGCTTTAAAGACAAACTACAAGAATAAAGTCAACATGTCGACTTTAATCTCGAGATAAATGTCAAGATTAAAGTGGAAATGTCAAGAATAAAGTCAACATGTCGACTTTATTCTCGACATATTTTTTTTCTTCACCGTGTTCGTATTTTTTTTTTTTCACCATGGCCCTAATATGCTTCCGTAGCATAGACATGAAGTTATATCTTTACTTGTACAAAGTGTTTCCTATATTGGTTACGTATTTTAAGTGAGTGACATAAAATCAGACTTCTAGTAAATTGGAGTGGGGTAGGTTTTGGGTTGGCGCCTCTGGGGGTGTTTTGTCTTCAATATTTCAATATAAAAATGGCTTCTTTTTAGTAACTTTACTGTTTGTTTGATATCCATAAAAAATTGTTTCCAAAAAAAAGGATTTCTAATAAATTGGCGGTAAGTTATTGATGAGTGGAGCACAAAGGAACATATAATAAGGATTCTGAATAAGATTCCCTTTTCAAAGCTAATTAAGCACGTGAATTTCTTTTACCTTCTGATTCCCCTTTAGTTACAAAGTGTGAATATTTGCAACATAGTAATAAAGCTGGAAGTTAGAAAATGCTGTGGTACCCTCTTCTTTACATCTTTGAAGAACTTTCTTTTTTAAGTGCGGTCTTTGTGCTTTGGAAACCAAAAAAAAAAAAATGCAATTGATCACTGTATAACTTATTTTCTTAAAGATATTTAAGGAGCACTCCAAAAGTCATATAAAAGCTTTGGAAAGATATTCATTTTGATAATTTTAATTCTCCTAGTTAAGAGAAAGGTGACCACCTATTAACAGCTTGTTTGATGTTTTCATATTGCAGGCATTACATTTGTATATATCTGTAAATTTCATTTTCATTGTAAGTCTTGATAGCTGAACAATCCTGAGATAAACAATGAAAACTGATCTAGTTTACTAAGATGTGCAAGACTGTTCCCTGATTTAAGGAAACTTGTATTTAAATTAATTTTAATATCTAAGATCTTGAAATTCACTAAAATTCTTCCCTACATTTTATACTATTGGCAATGTTGAGTTTAGAGGACTATGTAGAGGCTGTTATCAGCATAGAAAGAGATACTTTTTGTTCATCACATTCCCTTTAATTCCCTTTTATCAATGCTTTTGTCTGAATATTAATAAGTAATTAGATAGTGAGCATTTACTAGAGAGACAAAAATACTTAGGAAGTGTTTCTCCAATGCTAAAACCCATCAGGGTTGGAGCTTGGTTCACAGGGAGTATCAATCCTGTCAGTGATCAACTAAGGTGGTGGGTAGCAAGAGGAAGTTATTAACTGGATCCTTATGGGAGCCGAGGAAGACCCCGAATGTAAGCAATGGATGCAGAAGGGGAGAGCTAGGCCATATAACAAACTGTACTTTTAAGGGCCATCTACCAGCACTGTTGTCTGAATGCAAATCCGTTTCCTTCTCTCTCACCCCCCCTTTGATAATTACGATACATAGAGCTGCATTTATTGCATGGCACATGGCATGACTTGTCAATAAGTCAGCTTTTTTTTTTGGTTTACTGTAATAGGTATTAATGAAATGGTTGCACTTTAAAGTTCCTTCTATATGTTAATATCCCTTCTATGGAGCGTTAGTACAGGTTTCAAATCCATTGTTTAAGACTTATTAAAAATTCTGAAGTCTGTCGGACCTACTATTATCTTTTGTATAATAAATGTAGAAAGTCACACTACATATTTGATGTTTGTGCCTGCTAATTTTTTGACACAGATGGCATCTAGAACTTTCTACAGTTTTACCTATATTAAACTGAATTTAACATAACAAAACATGCCTTTCTGGTATTCTGTTGTAGAAAATGATCAAAGAAAGTCTGACCACAGTTTACCTAGTTTGGGTACCTTGACACATGAAGCATCTTCCATAGGCCAATATCACATTGCACGACTTCTAGTCAGACTATATCAAACATGATAACTGCAGATGCTGATCTTGTCGTCTGAGCTTTTAAATTTATATGACACAAAAACTGCTGGAGATGTCAGATTGCTTGACTATGTGACAACTTTCTGGCATAGTTTAATACTTCCAGGAATTGCATGCTTGCCCATTTTCTGACAGTTGGTGCAGTACAAAGGGTATGGCAAGTTTGGTGGCAATTTCAGTTTTTTGTTTTTTTTTCTTTTCTTTTTATCATTCTGCCATGGGGCATAAAACATGAAACAGCCAGACTAGCCTTTCTGCTGTTTACAAGGTCCAAAACACCTATATTCCTTATTACTATACTATATATATTGTACTTCCAGATGTGTGCTCATTGGTTGTTGACTCTAATGCACACAGAGCCCACCGCCATGATTTAAAGGGTATGTTCGGTATTTTGCAGGTCAAAATTATTTCTTTACAATCATGATATATTAGTTTGCCAAATGAAACTTCATTCCAAAGTGAGCATATTTAATAACATTTAAAAAATAACTAGCCCACTCTTGCATGTTATGATGGTTGCAATGGCTACAGGGTTTAACTTGAAAATTAACAAAGTTATTTTCCTTTAAGACAAAATGTTTGATTTTGTTGGGACAGTTCACGAATTAGGAGGACAGTCGCTGGGTATGACACAATGTGTGATTGGTGGTCTTTGGAGTGCACTGTAACATCCCCAACTCACTATTATTATGTAAGTGAAGTCTACAATGGAAAATCCCTGGGAAAGTTGTATAATGTGACATGGCCTTTAAATTCAGGTCATCTACACAACAGGAATTGAAATTCACAGTAATATTGTACATCGGTTTGCACATCACTAAGAACTAACTTTAAATATAAACTTATTACCTTAAGCTTTAGATCATAACTTTTACAATGGTCAGTTGTTGAGAAGTCTAGTCAAAAATAGTAACCCAATATAAAATTTGGAATAGCTAAAGAAGGCAAAAACTATTTTCATGCACAGAATATCCACTGTAAGACTATGGAGGTCTTATTGTTAAACATGAAACAAAGTGCTTTAGATTGGCAGAGAGAAGTGAGCAAAGATTTTTTTTTTTTTTATTTGTACTCCCCTGAACAAGCTATTGTTTACTGGTGTGACAATCTTAACAATATATTGTTCTAGATTATATATCCAGGGTTGATACTCAATTTGTGTAACCCTATCAAAGTGCATTCAGCAATACACGAAAATTGTCCATGTCTCAGGGTAGTTCAGGTTATTTTTGCCCAAACTACATAGTTGTAAGGTTATTGTCAATATTGCCATACCACAGACAATCTTTTGTTGAATTAGAACCTCAATGAGTGCAATATATAAACTGAATTAAGCTTAGATCTTTAAAGGGGGAAGTAAAAGGTATCGTTTTGCAATTAAGCTTAGTGAAAGCCCATAATATGCTGCAGATAAAAAAAAAATAAAGTGCTGGTACAGTTGTTTTTAGTACTTCACAACATCAATTTTTTAAATAATTCTCTTTACTTGACTGTACAGTACATTAGTACTAGATATATTTTAAATCTTGTTTTCTATTAGGAGTATGGCACTTCCAAATCTAAGTGTTTTCTATACCACTAAAACATACTAAGCATTTCCTCTTCTAAAACTTATTTTCTGTTAACTCCTGCCAGATGTACCTGACAAGACCAGAAATTTGTCCACAAGGATTGTATGAGCTAATGCTACATTGCTGGTGCAGAGACTTTAAAGATCGACCAACCTTTGTGCAGATTCAACATTTTCTTCTGGAAGAGGCTATGAACATGGTATAGATAGTGGACAGACTGGTAATAATAAGGCATGGGCACTTAAGGCGGGCCTCTAGAGCTCATCTCTTTCCACTGTCCATTTTTTATTTTTTATTTTTAAGGTGGTGGCTGCATTGCAGTTGGCTATTATTCTGTTGCTGTACTGGGGCTTAGGAGAAATATCTTAAAAACATGCTTACTGTGTCTTCAGCATCAGCTAATATTTTTGTAGACTACTGTTTTTTAAATTTAGATATATATTTTTTTAACTTATCAATGATAGGTTTTCAGCTTTGTATGATTACAAATTAATAGAACAACAATGGGGTAGTTGCTTGTTTCTGGTTTTTTTCTTCATTTGTAGGGAACAACTGGATATCTTGGGCAAGAGGGTTCCTTAATAAAACACTGAATATAAAAATTAAAGAATTTTATACTAAAGCTAATTTGCACAGCAGATATCATTCATATTTAATTAACTCTCTTTTAGTACATTGTATATAAGGAAACCACCTGGATTAGGATCCAAGTGCAGCTGTGCAACAGGTGACACCGCATCACCACACTGAGGTATGAGGTTATTTTACAGTGGCTGGAATGCCAATCCACCCCCCGGGTTTGTCCAGCAAGTTGGAGGACCTGCTTTCAGGGCTGGATGCAGATTAATGTCATACCCAAGATGGAGCAATTGCAGGTTAAGGGCCTTGCTGTAGGGCCCCACGGAGTAGAGTCACTTCTGGCATTTATGGGATTTGAACCAGCAACCATCTGTTTGCTGGTGCAGATCCCTAGTCTCAGAGCCATCACTCCGCCTCCGTATTGCTCAACTTTAATTTTGAGGGTAATTTAAAAACCCAAGGAAGTGGTCTCTTGATTTCCATTATTTTAATGGAATCAGAACAGTGTCAATTAATTTCTCCTTACTCATTTTTTTACACTTGAAGTCTGAACATTAAACCCCTTAATATCTGTCTGGATACACATTACAATGAAAAGTGAAAGTAAAAAATTCAAATGTATAGACATTTGTTGAGCATTTCATTTTTGTCAATGCTTTACTGTGATCTCATGGAACTCTGTTGTATAAAATTATTTTTTTCTTATGTGCTTTGCAGTAAAGAGGAGGTAGAGGGTTATGATTTATTAATTGTAACAGTTCAATTATTATGTCTTGTGGTTTCAGTTGTGGTGAACTATTTATTATAGGCATCATTTCCTGCAGGTAGTTTTAACACTGGAAGTTTACCATATGGTTTTAGAAAAGACAAACTTAATTCTTATATTTTATTTTTCTTTTTTGTGTTAGCTAGGGTAATTAACAAGACACATTTATCCTACTTCATTTAAAAGTTTGATCTGAATGAAGATGACCATTCTACAACTAATGTAATTTTTTGGTCATGCCCTGCATGGCATCACTAATATGAGTATTATTATTATTAGTTAAGATTAAAATAGTCTATGGCATCCATTTTTTACTTCCAGAAAGGAGCAAGTGTATTTGTTTTTCTACTTGCTCCACAGATTTTACAGTATTAATATCAGAAGTACCTTAAATTGATCCATCAGGTACAATAACTGTAAATCAGCTGCCTTTTTAAAACACTTCATAATTAATAGAATGTTTTCAAAGCCACCTGAAAATTCTAAATATGTAAACTGTATATAAAAGAAAGCAAAATAATTGACTTAGGAGGAGGTACAAATAAATATTTTTCTACAAAGTATGAGTGGATTTTGCACCATCAGTAATTATTCTTACAAATTTTTGAGGAATTTTCAGTTTACATTTATATGTGCTTTCAGTAGTGTCTGAAGGATATAAAAATTAATTTAAGGACCATAGACTGAAATAAAATGTTAATGAAATATTCCATTTATTAGGTTCACAACCGATTAGTTTTTTTCTTTTATTCTTATTGTAGTTTGCATAATATTTGTATCATTTACTATGTCAATGTCATTGTTGTTCAGGAATAAAACGGAACACTTTGCTGCCCATTAGTTTTATTTATATTGTGAAACATTATATTGCTGCTTATTTACCCTTCATCTTGGATGGTATTTCTCACTGGGCTATGCATAACTTTAGGATTACCCATGCTTGATCCTGAGGTACTGCTGCAGATGTTCTTGTTTATTGTATCCTTTGTTGATCACATGTTTAAATCATTGTTTCATTTCTTGCATTTAAGAAACTGTGATTCATTTTTATTAGATGGCCTAATATTAATAATGGGATAGTCTCCCTTTTATGTCTTTTTGTTTTGATTTTAAGAATTAATTCCAGTGATAAGATTGTTCCTTTAACTGTTCTAAGTAGGCTAATATACAAATGGAACAAACCGACAGTAGACACCAGGCAAACAACAGTATGCCTTAAAGAGGAATAGATCACAGAGGAATTAATAATATCTTAAATGATATGTGAAAAACAAGTCAATTAGTTTTATTATTCAAAACCAGAAAAAAAAAAAACTTTTCTAAAGTTCCTTAGTACATAAAGTAGGCTTATACAGTATGTGGAATTTCTTTATTTATACATTAAATGTGAAAACTAGAAAATACAACCATGTTAAATTAAACTAGTGACAAACATAATTTGATCTGTAGTTAATAAAGGCATTCAAATGAAAGGCATGGAGGTACCAATTTTAGGAAGTATTAGGCTAGTACAATTTCAGGGACAAAATAAAATGTTGTTTTATGAAAGAGACCTTTACTAATGTGTCACACCTTAAAAATTATACAGTCTTGTGTTCCCAATTTTTGCTTTTGCTTGAAAAACTTACAACAGAGTTCATGATTGGGGTACCTTTTGTTGTGATTGTTGAATTTTCTGAAGGTTCTCAGTGGTAATCGGCTATATTTACATATATGTATATCAAACAGTATTTTTTCTTGAAAAGGATTAAAATTAAGTGTAGTTATGCCACATTTATAGGCTGAATATTCCATTTTAATTGAGTGTTATTCAAAGTTAGTATCTGATTAAATGAGTAAAATTGAATGTTATTTAAAAAGAGAATACAAATTTATGTTGCATTTGTCATTTATGCATTTTTCCATACCAGCTTATTTATGTGATATTTGTAGTGCTAATTACATTGTTGCACAAACTATAATAATGCTAATTACACAGAAACAGCATATTATTGAATTACATATCATTCTTTAAAATCAATGCATCAGTTGTTTATAGAAAGTTTATATAGTACAGATTTAAAGAAGAGAAAAATGAAAACTTCAAAGTGGCCTTTCCTCTGGAAATTATAATAAACTTGCAGAGCAATCCCTGGTTCTCATATCAAGCAAAACCGGCAGACCAATGCCATCAGGCTTCTTAGGAACAGGTGACAAGTTGGTTCCTCATGCTTGTGTGAGGCCTGAAAAAATGGAGGATTTAATTCTAAACAACTCCTCTGTTTTTCCCAGATCTATTGCATGAATAGATTTTGGTAGAAAAATTGTTTTAGACTACTAATCAGGCCAATATTTGCATTAAACCTTCAGGAATGTTTTGCTTCATTTATTCCTACAAACTTTTTGTAAAGTGTTTTAACTAACATACATTTTATTTAGGTTTTGTACAGTAGTTAGCACTCCTGCCTCACAAATCCATTACCTTGAATTTGAATCCCATCCCTGCACTGATTTCCTCCCACAAGCCCGTAGACATGGACTCTGTGAGGAACCAATGCACCATCAATGGTTGGCTGCTGCCTTGCATACAGTGCTTCCAAAACAGACTTACACCGCCCATGACTCTGAACTGGATTTAGAGAGTTTGAAAATGTTATTGTATGTTAAATAATTAGCATTTATATTAGAAAAACTTGTAATTTTCCAAATACTTGAGAAAATAAAGAGGGAAAATACTGTGAGTTTCATCGTTGTAAATTAAAAATTGAAACCTATAGAAATTTTAACTTTGTTCTTGAATAGGTTTGTTTCAAATGTGTGTTCCTAATAAAACATGAAATGCTGTTTTTTACTGCATCCTGCAAGCAACTAATAAAACACTGAAATTATGACATTGTTTTCTAATTTTCATTTTTAATATTTGGTAAATAAGAGCAGTAGTGAATCACACTGAGGGCAACTTAAAAATATTTTGTTTATTTTGTAAAAGAGTAAATATTATTGAAAAGCACATTTTGTTCATTTCACTTGTGGAGTTTATGCATTTGTTTACTTTTGTCTTTTTATTAAATACATGTCTTGTTGCCAACAGTTCCCTAATTATATGTACATTTTGAAAGTAAAAATATTTTCAGTTAATATATAGAATTGTTTCAGAACAAGTATTTCTTTTTTAGGTGATGGAGTAGAAAAAAGCTTAGTTTTTGTTGTTTGTGTAGATTATTAAAGTAATTGAAAATAAAAGGCATCTTGACTAAATACTATGTTTCTGAATATTTAATAAGACTTTTTGAATTTTTATGCTATTCTGATTATTTTCTTTTTATTTTAGGGTTGGAATTAACCATTACATTTTTACCCTTTATGACATTTTTAATTCTAACTCATCCGGAACAGCAGAAACATGATTATATTTTTAATTAACTCTTTCACTTTCTGCATACTTTGTTTTGTAGATTTAATTTTAAATGAGTAAATTTGCCATTTTTGTCCTTCAAATTTACACTCACTAACCCTTAATGACAAAGTGAAAGCATGTTTCCCAAAAGGTTTGCAAATTTATTAAAAAATCAAAAACTGAACTCTGCCATTCATGTAAGTATTCAGACCCTTTTATGTGCCACTCCAATTTGTGCTCAGGTGTATCCTGTTTGCTTTAATTATCCTTGATTTGTCTATAACTAGTTTGGAGTTCACATTGGAACATTAGAGAAATCTCAAAGTACAGGCCATTCAGCCCTACAAATCTCACCAGTCCTATCCACTTAATTAAAAAAAAAAAACCCATTAAATCTAGTTTTGAAAGTCCCTAAAGTCTTTCTGTCTACTACACTACTTGGTAACTTATTCCATGTGTCTATGGCTGTCTGTGTAAAGGAAAACTTCCTAATGTTTGTGCAAAATTTACCCTTAAATGTGTCCCTGTGTTCTTGATGAACTCATTTTAAAATAACAGTCTCAATCCACCAAGGTTATTATAGTTAACGAAAACTAAAATCAAAACTGAAACTATTATTAAAAAAACGTTTTCATAAACTGAAATAAAATAATTAACAAAACCGAAATGAAAAACTAAAGCTAAATAAAACTATTAAAGTAGTTGGAAAGACTAACTGAAATAAAATAATTTATTAAAATATTTTTAGTTTTCATTTTTGAATGAATATTCTTGACGTTAGTCCTTAACCTTTGTAAGTTTAACTCTAAAACAGAATTTGCGGTGACAGAGCAAGCTGAATACGGGTGTGTAAAGCGTGTGAAATAGAAAGCAATTTACGTGCTGCCTTTCTTTGTGCTTGTTGTATATCAAGATGTAATTAAAACGGCTGAAATCAAAATGTGCTGGTCCACAAAACATTTACCATATGGACAGAAAAATCACGAGTGAGTAACGTTTCAGTTTATTTCTCATGTGACTGCTTTTTGTCGACAGCAATTCACCTGCCACTTCACCCAGGAGAAATCATGTTTACTTTCTCATATACAAGGTATAGAGAAAGTATAATAATCATGAAAACATTCAACCTCAATATTTTGATGAATCTTGACGTTATAGACCTACCAGAGTCCAAAATACCGTTTTTTGAAATGGTATGTGTGCTAAGTGTGTCTGTGTGTATATAAACACGATAACTCAAAAACGCAACTAGATAGATGGATGAAATTCGGCATTTGGTTGTTACACTACAATTGGGCCAAATACATCACCTGGAAGTGGTATTTTACCTGAACACATTTTTTTTTTTTATTCATGCAGCTGCAGAGTCCGATTTATTCAACTTTACTTTTATAATAATTGTTCAATATATTATTAATTTGATTTGATTTGTTATTGACGGTTCCTTAACGTACATAATATAAAAATATAATAATGTTCTTGTGGTTTACACCTCCAAATATCCATCCCCATATCCAAGTATACAAGAAAGTGTACGGGCGACCACTCCTGGTTTTAGAAAATAAAACGGCACTGATTGAGAGACTGACTAGGTCATCATACAAGATCAGCATATTGTTGCTGACCAATCACTTTTGCTTTAAAAACATTGTTTAACAATGAAGCGACACAAACAAAGGTAGGCAGGCTAAGAGAGTCTACCAAGTGATGAAAAACAAAACATACTATGGGGTGTTTTGTATTTATTCTATATTTATTCATTTTATCTTTTTTAGTTCATATTCTCAACTCAAAATACCTGATATTGTGAAAGTAATCCATTAGCAGAATTGTATTTTAAAATATTTGTTTTCCTTTTTTCATGTTTCTCTCTCTCTGTCAATATAGATAGTTGAAATATCATATTCTTTTTGCTCTTAACATGAACCTCATTGCATACCGGGGATTTTTCCTGCCTTACATCCAAACCTGCTGCAGTAGGCTCCAGGTTTCCTGGAATCCTGCTCTGGATAAACGGGTTTAGATAATGTATATATTGTTCTTACTCTCAGATGCTATCTCTGTCATTTTATGCCTATCCGTACTCCTATTACCTGCTCTTGCTCTGCTCATTATGGGTTTACTGTCCTTTGTCTCACTGCCCCTAACCTTCACATTACATGTTTGTTGTTCTTTGTTTCCCTCAATAATGCTAGGTGGGGTCTGCACACTGATTCAAGTCTAAGAGTCCTGTTCTTCCTAAGCCCCCGTGATTTTCATGAGAAAATATTTTAAAATTTATAAAATTGTTCATATTCACTATTTGGTTTGGATTATGCCTTTTTTCATCAGACAAAATCAAAACCTGATTGTAAACCATGTAGTGCAGTAAGCTTCCACTAACATTAAACTTTTATCCAAATCTTAAGTGTACAGTTCTGTCTGATTGTGACACAAAACTAAACTCCGTAGGAGCTCCATGTCATAATTACTAAAACTAAAACTGAAACTAACAGATATAAAAATAAAATAGAAATGTCTTGGTGAAATAAAAACTAAACTAAAACTAAAAATACACGATGAACGAAAACTAAAACTAAACTGAATTTCCAAGTAAGGTCAGAAAAAATATAGAAATAAAAACTAATATAAAAAGGCAAAACTATAATAACCTTGCAATCCACTGTGCTAATTCCCTTCATAATGTGGCACATTGTACTGATTAAACATAATTTACAAAAGCACACAACTGTGTATGTTGTATAAGGTCCTATAATTCACACCGTGTGTCAGAACAAAAATCAAGCCATGAAGTCCAAGTAACTCTGCTGACCTTGTTTAATCAGCCAACACAGGAAAAATGTTGGGGGTAGCCATCCATATATTGTCCCTGGCTGCATGCAAATGGGTATTTGAGAAGAGTACTATGTGTACTCATCAAGTTCCAGACTGAACTGATTTAATATTCAAAACATGGTGGCTTTAAAGGCCATTACTGGAAGTTACATGCTTCTGGGCGCTGGAACTGGAAGTGATGTCTTCAAGGTTGAATCAGGCAGGTTTTCCCATGT
The DNA here is from genome assembly GCF_016835505.1 of Polypterus senegalus. Classification (NCBI taxonomy): domain Eukaryota; kingdom Metazoa; phylum Chordata; class Cladistia; order Polypteriformes; family Polypteridae; genus Polypterus; species Polypterus senegalus. Next base: position 161,516,470 of record NC_053164.1, on the reverse strand, counting down.
TTGGTCTGTAGAGACAACAGAAGAGGGTTTAGTGCACCCCACCACCCCCTGGCCTGGTGTGAAATTACCTTCACTTGGTCCATACTGCTTTCTCCTACTCGCAATTGTGTGTCAACCTCTGTGATAAAACTGTAGTTGAAGCATAGATCAGGGCAAAGAAATACAAGAAATTCTAAAAATTTGCATGTTTTCAGGAGCACAGTGGCCTCAATAATTGTCAAATGGTAGAATTTTGGAACCACCAGGACACTTTTCTAGAGCTAAGCATCCAGCAAAACTAAGTAACTGGGCAAGAAGAACCATTTTTACGTAAGTGGCCAAGAACCCAATTGTCTCTCAGAGCTTCACATGTCCTCTGCTGAGTTGGGAGAACCTGTTAGGAGGATGATCATCTCAGCAGCACTCCATCAAGCAGGCATTATGGTAATGTGGCTAGCCAGAAGCCGCTCTTGAGTGAAAGGCATATGACAGGCTGTAATCCGAATATAAGTTTTTAATATGTCACTGTGCTCTGTGCAAATATTTTAAATCTGCTTTTCTTTTCTTCTCACATGTACAGCTAACACCAAAGCCAGATTTAGTAGAGGGGCCCAGCATTTAGAATGGCTAGGAAGGCATCTTAAGACGAGACAAGTTAAGGACAACTGTGAAATGGGCAATGTCCACTATTTCTGTGTGCTAGAATCAGCATGATATTGGATCTTCTTTACCTTATTTGGAATGGCATGATTTACCTAAGTGGGGTCCTGCACATGGAGAAAGAGTATAAAGCCTTGGAACATTGCCCGGCACACCTTTGAAGTCGATGGACAGATGGGAGATAACGTCATCCGATACTGAAAATCCTTCCAGCGTGGCAACGAAAATGGCAGACTGTATTCATCGAGCTCATACATCAGTGAAAAGTCTTGTCATGGCTTCCTTGTCTGTTATGCTATGTAAATCGTCATTAAAGAAAGCTAACTTTATATGTGATTTTTATATGTAACTCCTATGTGATTTTTCTACAGCCGTTTATCATTAAGGGAGGGGTATCGCCTTTTAATATATCTATATAGTTTCAGGTTATGTAACCTGAACAGACTTAAACCCTATCCATCCATTATCCAACCCATTATATCCTAACTACAGGGTCACCGGGGTCTGCTGGAGCCAATCCCAGCCAACACAGGGCACAAGGCAGGAAACAAACCCTGGGCAGGGCGCCAGCCCACCACAGGCAGACGCACACAGCACACACTAGGGCCAATTTAGAATCGCACCTAACCTGCATGTCTTTGGGAGGAAACCCACGCAGACACGGGGAGAACATGCAAACGCCATGCAGGGAGGACCCGGGAAGCGAACCCAGGTTTCTTAACTGCGAGACAGCAGCGCTACCCACTGTACTACCGTTCCGCCCCGTTATGTAACATGCCACAATTAAAAAAGAACTTATTCCAACCAGGGAGCTAGTGCCCCCTGCCGGATATACAGGCCACTTGGAATTTTCTAAATGACATTTATGGCACTCTGGTCAGAACTCCAAGCACTATCTCTAATGAAGACCAGGCACTGCTCATTATCTGCCTAATACCATCCCTATGGTGAAGTGTTGTGGTTGTAGCAACATGCTATAGTGGTGCTTCTCAGCAGCAGAGACTAAGAGACTGGTCAGAAATTAGAGAGGGATGAATGCTGCCAAACACAGAGAGACTCTCGCAGAAAACTGCTCCAGAGTGCCTGCGATCTCGGACTGAAGCGACATTTTACCTTTCACCATGACACTAAACCAAGAGAATTCTGGAGGGGCTTCAAGACAAGTCTCTGATGGTACTTGAGTCGCCCAGACTTAAACCCCATAGAACATAAGTGGAAAGAGCTGAAGATGGCAGTTACAGACACTTCCCCATCCAATCTAATCGAGATGGGAGGATTTACCAGGAAAATGGGAATCTACCTAAACAGAGGTGTGCAAAGCTGGTATAAACACCCAAAAAGACACAAAGGGGTATTTGTTGCCAAAAGACCTTCTAAAAAGTGCTTGGTTTGAAAAAATGGCAAATTTTATCCATTTATAATTAAATCTAGAACATAGTAAAGTGTTCAGAAAAAGAAGGGGTGTGAATACTCGCTGTAAATAATCAATGTGATTAATGATGATGACCACTCCACCATAGAGAGGTTTGGCTCAATCAAAGGGTTGCTGAGAAGGGTTCGAACCATCAAGCCCTAGTGGGGAACTGAAAGGTTCAGACTGCAGATGCGCACATCTGAGCAAAGGTCTGCCAAGAACAATGAAGGGACATGATAGCAGTGCCAAGCGTGAAGAAAATGTAACATACTTCAAAAAGAAAAATGACATCAAGCATATCTTTGGAAGAAATTAATTATGATGAATTTGCTATATTTTATTATGTTAAATTATCCATCCATCCATCCATTTTCTAACCCGCTGAATCCGAATACAGGGTCACGGGGGGTCTGCTGGAGCCAATCCCAACCAGCACAAGGCAGGAACCAATCCTGGGCAGGGTGCCAACCCACCACAGGACACACACAAACACACCCACACACCAAGCACACACTAGGGCCAATTTAGAATCGGCAATCCACCTAACCTGCATGTCTTTGGATTGTGGGAGGAAACCGGAGCACCCGGAGGAAACCCACGCAGACACGGGAGAACATGCAAACTCCACGCGGGGAGGACCCGGGAAGCGAACCCGGGTCTCCTAACTGCGAGGCAATTGTTAAATTACTTAGGCAAATATACTACTTACTTATTTTTGCTTTGCACAACAGCGTCATATATTGTGCAAAATATTCGACCGAAAATGTTGTTTTTTTTTATAAGTTATTTATCCTATATGTTTAGTTGTGATGACCGAGAAAAATGTTTAATCTAATGTTTTCATGGAGATCGGACATAAAGTTTCTGATAGAATGGCACTCTGTTGGAACCAATGATGGACCACAGCAAACAGTATCAAAAATGTTCATCAAAGAAAAAATATCTGAAGTTACTTGTATCACATAACCATGTCAGTAGTTACTCAGTCATATTCTCACAATGTGCACAACACAGATTTTTTGCCAAAACATTGTTGAATAAATGCTTCGGGAAAAATAAGTGCTGACACTGAAGTAATACTTCTGCCCCTGTTTAATTGGTCAATAGTTCTGTCATTTCATAAGCTCAGTTCCATGTGAATTGTGTTTCCTGTTTATGCCCAGCACCGGTTTTTCTGGAAGCATTTATTTGTCAATGATAATCAAACATTTTTAAATGACAAAACAATGTAATCACCAGTCTATTGAGGGTGAAGATACACAGCCTTCTACTAATTTAGCTTCTCCAGTCCACCTAACCTACTCTGTGGGAGGAAACCCACACTGACATGGGGAGATTATGCTGGGAGACATGGGGTGTGAACTGTGGTGTCCTTGCTGTGAGGCAGTAGCACTACTATTGCACCATCATGTCACTCCCCTTGAAGATATGTTAGACATGAATGCTTATACACAAATCTACATTCTTTGTTGCAAGTAAGACTGATGTCGCACTACACACACTACAAGTCGGACACCATGATTCCTCTTTACCCTGTTGTTGCTACTGTATGTAAATAAAACAATATTATCCAATGAATGTACTGCATCAGTTTTTCTAGCTTTGGAGAACATTTTTTAGCGTGTGTGGAGAAGGAGCAAATGTGAACAGTATAATCATCAAATAGCTGAAGGCTCAGAATAACAGTGGATGGGATTTTTGGAGTTTTAATACATGATTTAATTTTACAGGTAAGCCTATTTCAGAGATGCTTGTACTTTGAATACGAATCTGTATTCCAGGTCTTTTATGGAAGAAATTGATGCCGTGTGCTCCAGACCAAAGATGAAAAGGACCATTCAGACTATTATCAGCAACAGGTCCAAAAGCCAGGGTCTGTCATGGTGTGTGGTTGTGTCAGTGCCATTAGCATAGGTAATTTATACTTCTGTGATGGCAGAATTAATGCAGAAAAGTACTTTGAGATTTTAGAACAACATATCCTGCCTTCAAGACAACATCTTTTCCAAGGATGTTTATGCAATTTTCAGCAAAACAATGGAAAACCACATTCTGCACACTTTAGAAAGGCATGGCTGCAGAAGAAGAGGGTACAGGAAACACTGGACTGGCCTGCCTGAAGTCCTGACCTGTGTCTAATAGAGAATGTATGGAGAATTTTGAAAAGAAAAATGAGACAACAACCCCATGCTCTTGCACACCTTAAGACACGTTTGCAGGAAGAATGGGACAAAATAATACCTGAAATGTGTCATCACTGGGTATCCTAAGCGCCAAAACATCTTGTGAGTGTTGTGAGAAGGAATGGCAGCATTACAAAGTGATGTATGCTTTACCGTCCCAGCTTTTTTTTTGGAATGTGTTGCAGGTCTGAAATGCAGGAATGGATGCAAATTAACAATTGAAATGAAGTTGACCAGACAAAACATGAAATATCGTGGGTTCATAGTGTATAAAATGAAATTAAAGTAAATTTAAGAATCACTTTTTTTTTTTTGCATTTTCCATACCATCCAAACTTTTTCTGACTTGAGTTTTTAATATATATTAAATTAAGTCTGTCACCTCATGCCTAGTAAGGAGTAATCTAGGGTGTGTGTGGGTTAGCAGTTAATGAGTAGCTCCTTTTTTTTTTTTTGAGAAAATTTGCTTCAGATAAAATTGTTCCACACTCTGGATCGGGGTGGCATCACCAAGCACCATTCATTCATCAACAGACGTGAGTAGGTGAATAGGAGTATAGGATCTCCGAAGTGTCACCGTATATTCTGAAAATTACCCATTAACTACTGAAGCATGAAGGATTTGAACTTAATACTTGCCTCCACAGAGAACCAATGCAGTGATCTGAAAAGAGGGAGTGGTAATGCATTTTGAATCACCTACAGCGGCTTGGAGATGTATGCTGATAACTCCTGCCAGCAGAGCTGCAAATGCTCAAGAAATGACAACATCAAAGCCTGGAGTTGCGTACTCTTGTCAGATATGGTTTGAACTTGTGTATGTTATATAAAGTGAATCGGCAAGACCAAGAGATAATTGGTTAGTGAAGGACAGATGTTTATTGATCACCACCCTAACGTTTCGTACCAACTTGGCAGGTGTTGGTGATAGTAAGCCAAGCTGAATACATGTTTGAGCTGGGATAACAAAAACGTTTCTTTGCCAGGATGAGGTATGCCAAGATTGTAGCCGATACCATGTGGTTCTCTGGAGGGAATGTTGGCATAGCACTAATAATAATAATAATACTGGTATTGGTATGGTATGGTATGAGGAGGCCTAATGAGGATGTGTATAGAGAGAGGAGGAAAAGGTCCAGCACCAATCCTTGGAGCCCTATGTGCTTGCCTGGTGCACCTTTGGCATTTGTTCACTCCAGAACATATGGTAGGATCTGCCCAGTAGGTAGGACTCGAACCACCTAAGGGCAATCCCAGTGATGCTAATGCTGGAGAGACTGACAAGGATGATCTGGTGGTTGACTGTGTCAAAGGCAGAGAAGAGATTTAGAACAATCAGAAATGATGAAAAGTTTCATCTTTCCAATAGGACAAAGAAAGTGACCTGGTTAGGGACAACATTTTAAATGGATAGAAAGTACAGAAGAGAGACTGTTCTGTAATTACCTAACTGAGATGTGTTACACGTGGGCTTTTTTGAGAAGGGGAATTGTTAAGACCAGTTTGAACACAGTAGGAAAGATGCCTGTGCAGAGTGAGGTGCTGATAATGTGACTGCAAAAATGACTGAGAGAGAGAGAACCTGGTGGAGATATGAGGGGATGTTGACAGGTGGTAAGGTCACTAGAGAGGAAGTTGTAAATGTCAGTTATGGAGAGAGAAAGGAGAAAGTGGAGAATGCTTAAGTGTATTCAGGAGGGGGCAGATTAGCACGATACAAGAACAGGAAAAAAATGCACGTGCACATTGCCGATAGTCCCATGAATGTTTGGCACTCAACATGCATTAAAACAATTGCAGATACCAAGCTTTAGCCTGCACCATATTCCTATAACGTAGCTGTGTGCGAACCTACTTTTCGCGCGTTGATAAAGTTTTGTAATGCACGAGGATCATAATTATACCTTTTGCAACAGTTATCCTTTATTATGTTATATGATAATGCTGTTTTATGTAATTGTTCCATGAATATATGGCTTCTGAAATTCTACCGTTTGAAATCAGCAGCAGTAGAAGACGGCAACAATTAGCAGAAATAATAAGTATTTCCGGCCTTGTACGCAACTAATTCTATCAAATTAAAAGCCATTTACAGAATCTACACCAATCGTCCCGTAAAATACACTATAAAGGCTGGAATATTCTAATACGTACATATTTCAAAAAGCTAAGGGGGGCATCGCCAAAAAATACAATGCTTTAAAATTCGCCGATTACGTTGATACTGAGATCAATAGCATAAAATCTGGAACTTGTATTCCTTTTCATTTTCGGACTAAGCGGAAGTGCGTGTTATGGGTTTTCTGTGCCGGAAGTAGTTCTTAACGGAAGGTGTGTTACCGGATTCATCCTGCATGCTGCCCAGTTGTTTTGATAACTTTGATTTTTGTAGTGTAGTTTTTCACGTTGTTCAGTTATAATGGGCGAACATTCGCTGAGAGTGTAAGTTAAGGTTTTCTTCTTTTGCTAATCTTCTAAAAGCACGCCGTTACTTTTAGAATTTGTAAGGTATATCGTGTAACGTGTTCTGTCTAAATTTTACTTTGGACAGTTGCATCAGGAGTTTATCACTAATATTTTAATGCCGAATGTAGTTTACTTTCAGTTAGGTGCATTTTACGGTTTCTGAAATTTCAGAAATAAGTGATATAACTGGAAATATTTACTACATTTTTTGGCACATCTCTCCTTTTTCTTAATAGTGCAACAGTCACTACACCAAGCCTTCGTATATTAATTGCATGCATACATTGAGCAGTCTGCGACTGAAAATAAGTGGATGTTATCGCATTATGTATAACTTTTCTTTGACTGTGTCATTCGTTTTGTTTGTATGCACCGCATGTATAACGTTAAAATGAACAATTATTTGTCAGTGTTTGTCATTTAGTAAACTGTCTTACAGACCAGCACAAACTGGATTCGTTTTATTTAACTGTCTCGGAACAGTTGAATAGTTTGGTGAGTTATAGTAACAAAGAATTTAACAGAGATCTATACAAATTCACTTTTTCTATAGTAATAATTAATATCAAACAAGACGTTAATAAATTTTCCAACATGCAATTAGCTACCAAAGATAATAATGGTAAAGCGAATATTGACCTTCCCAAAACTGCTGTTTAATTTACAGAGCATTTTAAATAAATTTTAACACATGTTTAAAATAATTGGATACAATTATAACTCCCTTTACGTGTAATGCGAATAGACCACATGCACGGACCACTTTGCAGAGACCTATAGCAAAGGGGAGCAAAACACCATCTAACTTCCAATATTACGACGACTACTTCTTTTTGGACTCCCGCTAGTTGTTGCCACAGCGAATCATATACTTCCATATTGTCTCGTCTTCTACATCTTGCTCTGTTACAATTACGACTGAGACGCGTATATATGATGACAGTTGAAAGCAAGTCCTGATCATACATTCCATTTTCTTTACATAGATTTCCAATTGTGTAGAGGAAAAGTTTTGAGACTTAATATGAAACAGAATTGTTGGGTTGATTTGTGTTATTCGTACGTGACCAGCGTCCCACCATTTTTAGTGTAACGTTTGTAAAATAAAAAAAAAAATTAAAAATACATATTTGAAATGTATTTTAAGAATGGTTTATTAACTATAAAATGTTGCTAAGATTAATTGTGAAATAAAAATAACTCTCACTAAGTCCTATTTATATTATGCTTTATTACTCTGATTTGTTTGTTTTTATTCAAACCTCTGTTTAAAATTGCTAATATTGTAGTTTGTTGGTTGTGTGTATACTGCAGTTAATGATATACTTTTGTTTTTTGTCTTTTGTGTGGAATGATTTTAATGTGTTTTGTTTCATTTAATTATTTCAAGATTTTTAAGTTTCTAGTTTAATTTTTATTGCTTTGTAATTTTCAGACTGGTATGTGGTGACGTTGAAGGAAGAATCAGTGTATTATTTAACAGAGTGAAGACAATTCAGAAAAAAAGTGGAGAATTTGATGTATGTATTTGTTTTGTATATATTGAGTGGTTTCATACTTTTGCAAATGTACTTGTTCCTGACTTGTGTAAATGTATACAATGTTTAGATGCTGTTATGTGTGGGAAAATTCTTTGGATGCTCTCCTGAAGCACAGGCTGAATGGGAAGAATACAAAACTGGAGCTGAAAAAGGTAATTATAGGATTCTCTGCAAGTGTTGGATCATCTGGTATAGTGTTTTTATTTTTTTTGGGTGAGGGTTGTCAGTTAAGGGAGAAATGACATACAAAGTTGATGATCTCTTTGTTCTTTTCTTTTGCTTAGAACTCTCTTGTAATTCTTTTTTCACTAGTTTTTTGTTTGTCATTTTATTTTTGGGTAATAACTATGAAGTTTGTTAAGCTATATGAACCAGTGTGGTGTTGTGATATAACTGGTATTTGGATCTCTTTGTACCTTGGCCAGAAATAACTCCTTTTAGACCACTATTTGCATTTTCTTTAAACTTGTTCTTTTAGTTCTCTTTGTTTTTGGTTGAATCTGTGGGGTTGTACAATCTCAACTGTACAAGCGGTGTTTTATTTACTTTTCGTGTGTGTATATGTATGCTGTACAAAGCCATGGGAAAGGCTGTCAACATTTATATGTTTATTCCATTTACTTTTTAAATTTGTATTTGTTTTATTTAAAGAAAATTATGTTCTCAATCAAGTGAAACCTGTATAACAAATGACTTCATAGTCAAACTAGAAGAAAAATCAAAGTTAAAGAATGTCAGAAACAAAATCGAATTCATCCCCCATCAAAAAAAAAGAGGAGAGCATGGGAAAAAATAAGGAAAAATGTCCTGTTGTCCCCATATGATGATATTCTAATATAGAGGATGTTCCAGAATGAAGTACCACATGTCTCAAGGTCATTGCACAAAGTAGAGGCAGCCGAGTGGGTTGGGGTGGGGGTCCTTTAATAGGCAATTCGTTGTACAGTGGTACCTTGAGATACGAGTTTAATTCGTTCCGTGACCGAGCTCGTAAGTCAAAATGGTCATATCTCAAATCTGTTTCCCCCATTCAAATTAATTGGAATGAGATTAATTCGTGCCAGCCCCCAAAAAAACACCCCAATTTTTTGTTAAATGTTTTCAACATAAGAAAAATGTATTTATAATGAACAAATATTGTATACAAACAAAATAGAACCTAATACTGTACATAAAAGAGAATCTCAAGAAACAAACAGATGTTGGCGAAGCTGATTAGCGTATTGTAATGTTTTTTCTTTCACTTTTGTTTCACTTAATTTTCTTCTTCACTGTTTTTTTTTTTCTTTTTTGCCACGCTTTCCTCACTTTCATTCTCAAGGCATTTCAATAGAAACCTATCCAAGGAGCTTTGTTTAGTCCTCCCCTTTAGAATGTTTCTGAAATGAGTTAGGCAAGTGTCATTAAATAGTGCCACTGCACTATCAGTTGTAACTTTTTCAGGATGTTTCATTTCTTTAAAGTTCAAAACTTTTTCCCACATTGCAAACAATTCCTTTATCTCACTTTGAGGTAACCTCCTCCACCTCTGCCTTCTCTGCGATACTGATCTACTGCAGAACCTCCTTATGTTGCCACGTCTATAGTTCTGTCAACTCCTCTGTCGTCAGTTCCTCGGAATGTGCGATGACAAGCTCTTTGATGGCTCGTATTTCGAATTTTGGCTCGTAACTCAAGGCAAAAAATCGACCTAGTGACAGCTTGTATCTCGAAAAACTTGTACGTTGCGGCACTCGTATCTCAAGGTACCACTGTAGTTTAAGTCAGCAACATGCCTTGGTCCAGTTCGCACCCTGCTTTCACTGTCAAAGCGCTCTTCAAAAACAACAAATCCATTATCATTATACAACGTGCCTTCTGAATGCACATCTGCATTCCTCCTAACGGTGACTTTCCAAATGGGAAAACAATTTTTCAGTAGGTGGCTAAATTTACTTTGATGGGTACAACATTGAACTAGTGCTGGGTGGTATACCGGTTCATACCAAAAAACATTTTTTATTTTTGTTATGATATGGATTTTTCTTATTCCGCAGCACCGGTTTAAATAGCCTAAACAACGTTTGGAATGTGACGCAGCGGGAAACTGTTTAAGGTGGACCTTTTTCACTGCTACACTGCTACACCACTACAAATGCATGCAACGGAGTACATGTGTTTAGTGGAGGTATTGAGTGGGGGTCCTTTTTCACTGCTACACTGCTAAACACGTATACAATGGAGTACATGCGGCAGTGGAGGTACTGTGTGGTGAAAGTGGACAGAGAACATTCTGAAATTGAAGCTGTAGCAGATGATAAAGTTAAACATGATGACAAAGAAAACTTTTGCCAAAAAAAAGGAGTCATGTCTGTTGCCTGGAGATACTTTGGTTTTAAAAGGTCAGATTTGGAGCATTACAGTATGTTTAAATGCGTGAATACTGTTTCTATACTACTGGATAAAACTGCAAGCCAGGTTGTACTTGTTTCATTTTTTTTTTCCCAGTAGTGTGTAATGTACTGTGTAATAGTGTGAGTACATGTTGACTTTATTCTTGACATTTCCACTTTAATCTCAACGCTTATGATGAGAATAAAGTCGACATTTTTTTATTCTCGACATGTTGACTTTATTCTCATAATTTGTCATTAAAGTAGAACATTGTAAACTAAACTTCATCTTAAAATGAATATTTAATTTACTAGATTTTCTCAAATCCATTATAAGTTATGTAGCAAATTAAAATGCTTTGTGTTGTGTTCCCTGAGCCATGTTAAATTGGTACGTGCTTCTTAAACTGACTTCCTCTTGCACTCAGGAGGCACAGGCAGGGATCACCAGACAGAACACAATAATTTCATGATATTACTGCTCTCTGAACATTTAGAATGCTAAGATAAATACTTGATATCATTTTCATGATGAAATGCACTAAAGCATGTATTAATCATGTGGGGGGCACAGTGGCATGGTGGTTGCACTGCTGCCTCGCAGCAAGGGGGTCTTGGGTGTTCCCTGCCTTGAATTTGCATGTTTTTCTGGTCGGTTTACCCGGCGTGCTTCAGTTTCCTTTTAAAGTCCTGTAGGATGTGGGGTTTTGTTATGCTATATTGACCCTGCTAGTGTATGTGTTGATCGTATTCACCCTGCGATATTCTGGCGTTCAGGATTTGCTCCTGCCTCGCACACAATGCTTGCTGGAATGGGCGCAACCCTGAATGGATAGCATAATTAAACATTTAAAATGAAGATTTATTTTGAAGTTCTGAACACTCCGTGATCTAAGTTTATAACTAGTTTTAATTTCATAAGGATGTTTATCATGTGGTGATTGGTTATGTGGAGAGAGAAAAAAAAGGAAGGATAGGAACTGGGGGTGTAATACGTCAGACAGAGACAGCACGCATTCAATAAAGAATGCCCCTTTTGGAAGAACATCCATTGAATTCTGTGTTCATGTCTCCGACCAACAAATCACGAACCCAACATTTACACTATATTTAAGTTAAACCTGTGCGATACCCATTCATACATATAGTTTTTTGGTGCCTCGTCACACCTGCCATAAAGTTCTCCACACTGAACGTACACCTGGGGACCCCTTACTGCGAGGAAGCAGCATTACCGCCACGCCACCATGCATGTTTAATACCTGATTTAATGCATTTCATCCTGAAAATGTTATCAAGTATATATCTTAGCGTTCTAGTTTTCAGAGAGAAGGAATATCATGAAGTGAATGTATTCTGTGTAGTGACCGCTGCCTGCACCTACTCTTAGTGCGGAGGAAGTCGGTTTAAGAAGCACATAGTGATTAACAACTGAGTCGGGGAACACTGAGATACTTTATTAATCCCAAAGGGAAATTCACATAATCCAGCAGCAGTATACTGATACAAAAAAAAAAATGCACAAAGCATTTAATGTGCTATATTAACTTATGACAGGGTTTGAGAAAATCTAGTAAATTAAACATTGATTTTAGGATGAAGTTTAGTTTCCGACATTCTAATTTAATTATAAAATAAACTATGAGAATAAAGTGGAAATGTCGACTTTAATCTTGACATAAACGGCGAGAATAAAGTGGAAATGTCGACTTTATTCTCGACATAGTTTTTTTTCTCTTCCATCTCTGTATTTTTTTTTTCTTCACCATAGCCCTAATACGGTTCTGTAGGGCTATATATAATGCTATAATAGCATTATAAATGCAAGTTGAAGTTTTATTATTTATGTATATAGCTTACATAAAGGTCCATATTAATGCAATTTGACTAAATGATGGTTCATTTGGTAAAGATGTCATCACCAAGTTGCACTTGTTTTATTTTATGTTATTTTTATTTAGTGAATAATGTGTAATATACCTGGGCTTGAAGTCTTGAAGTAATAGTATTATTACTGGAAGTTGCACTATTATTTATTTTATTGTTTATTAGTTTAAATATTATGCAGTTTAATGATGGGAAAGTTGTTTAAAAAGTCACTTTAACGTGTCTGTGGACAGGGATTGTTAACATTAACAGAAAATACCGTTGAATACTGTGAAACCAGTATAGTTTAGAAAAATACCGTGATATAGAATTTTGGTCATACTGCCCAGCACTAAATTGAACACAAAATCTCCAGGCCATACTCGGAGTGTATGAACGCCTGAAAACATCCACGCTGTAAGGGGCGTCAATTCTGCAGTCTTCTAGACGTTAAACACACAAACATGGTTCAGCCTTAGGCATTTCCAACATTTGAGGAGGATTTTGCATGAAGACCTTAATTTCCATCCAAACAAAATGATGGTAGTGCCGGAACACACTGGGAAAGCCATAAAAAGTTGTGTGTGAGCATTCTGCAAACCGTTCATTGAGATATCATCTTCATGTGCGGCAAAAAGGCACATTTCCATTTGAATGGTTCCGTAAATAAGCAAAACTTCCGTTATTGGGCTGAAACCAACCCTCGTGAACTTCATCAGAAACCCCTGCACAGTAAGCGTTTTACAGTCTGGTGCGCTGTTGCAGAATTTGGCATTGTAGGCACTTATTTTTTTGAGGAGGCTGGAGCAAAGCTCATTGTCACTTCAGAACATTATTTTGAAATGCTAGAGAAATTTTTGCAGTCCCAACTAGAAGAAATGTATGTGGTGGATGCCTGGTTTCAACAAGATGGAGCAACAGCTCATATGGTGCAGAGATCAATGCAAGTTTTGTGGGAGATGTTTCCGGGGAAGCTGATCTCCATACGTGGCAATGTCGGGTGGCCGTCACGCTCGTCTGGTCTCGTTCCGTGTGATTTCTTCTTATAGGGCTATCTCAAGTTGAAGGTATACACGCACTGACCTCAAAACCTTGAAGCTGTCAAGGATGCTATTTACCACAAAATCGCTGCTGTTCCCCTTGAAATGGCAAAATGAGTTTTACGAGGGTTCAGAAATCTTCTCAGAGTGTAAAGCTAATGATGGCCATCACATTGAAGTCATCATTTTTAAAACACAGTGAAAAAAATCTTATTTTGTATGCCTTTTCTTGTATCATAATGAAATTGATCTTGTCGCATTTTTGTAGAATAAACATTTCAAATGTGGTACTTCTTTTTGGCTTTCCCTGTATAGTTAATTTATTATTACTTAATATTCTATAATTGTATTAATTAAATCTTGCTGTTTTGTGGAAAAGTTTTTGAACAGATCCTCTAAGTGAGAATTTGATTTTCTTATAGTTTCAAATAATACAGAACGTCAGTTACCCACTGACTTATAAAAGGTGCGTGGGATTCTTCTAATTAAGCAAGACTAGGGGGCTTCGCCCCCTGCCTGCTTCGCTTGCCCACCACCTCCCACTTTGCATCTCTGCTGCTTGCTTTGTGAAGGGGGGGGGCTGAACGCATGCTAAGGAGATGCGCTCCTCTGAAACTCCCTCTTAAACGGTGATACATTGGGAAACCGACATATTTTTTTTTTTTAACTACCTTTTTACTCGATCAGCTGCTGCTGATGTGCCAGGTGATCTGCATCTCGCACGGTGCTTTGAGCAATTAAAAGCCTGTACAGCAGCTGTCCTTTTGTGTCACTGCCTTGCCTATATATGTGTGTGTGTGTGTATGTGTATGTGTATATATATATATATGTATATGTGTATATATATATATATATGTGTATGTATATGTATGTATATGTATATGTATATATATATGTGTATGTATATGTATATATATATGTATATATATATGTATATATGTATATGTATATATATACTGCTCAAAAGAATTAAAGGAACACTTTTTAATCAGAGTATAGCATAAAGTCAATGAAACTTATGGGATATTAATCTGGTCAGTTAAGTAGCAGAGGGGGTTGTTAATCAGTTTCAGCTGCTGTGGTGTTAATGAAATTAACAACAGATGCACTAGAGGGGCAACAATGAGATGACCCCCAAAACAGGAATGGTTTAACAGGTGGAGGCCACTGACATTTTCCCTCCTCATCTTTTCTGACTGTTTCTTCACTAGTTTTGCATTTGGTTACAGTCAGTGTCACTACTGGTAGCATGAGGCGATACCTGGACCCTACAGAGGTTGCACAGGTAGTCCAACTTCTCCAGGATGGCACATCAATACGTTTCATTGCCAGAAGGTTTGCTGTGTCTCCCTGCACAGTCTCAAGGGCATAGAGGAGATTCTAGGAGACAAGCAGTTACTCTAGGAGAGCTGGAGAGGGCCATAGAAGGTCCATAACCCATCAGCAGGACCAGTATCTGCTCCTTTGGGCAGGACGAACAGGATGAGCACTGCCAGAGCCCTACAAAATGACCTCCAGCAGGCCACTGGTGTGAATGTCTCTGACCAAACAACCAGAAAGACTTCATGAGGATGACCCAAGGGCCCCATGTCCTCTAATGGGCCCTGAGCTCACTGCCCAGCAGCATGCAGCTCGATTGGCATTGCCATAGAATACCAGTATTGGCAGATGCACCACGGTGCCCTGTGCTTTACAGATGAGAGCAGGTTCACCCTGAGCATGTGACAGAAGTGAAAGGGTCTGGAGAAGCCATGGAGAACATTATGCTGCCTGTAACATCATTCAGCATGAGCAGTTTGGTGGTGGGTTAATGATTGTCTGGGGAGGCATATCCATGGAGGTCACACAGACCGCTACAGGCTTGACAAAGGCCCCTTGGCTGCCATTAGGTATCAGGATGAAATCCTTGGACCCATTGTCAGACCCTATGCTGGTACAGTGGCTCCTGGTGCCGCGACAATTCCTGGCCTCATGTGGTGAGAGTATGCAGGCAGTTCCTGGAGGATGAAGGAATTGATACCATTGACTGGCCACCACACTTTCCTGACCTAAATCCAATAGAACACCTCTGGGACATTATGTTTTGGTCCATCCAATGCCACCAGGTTGCACCTCAGACTGTCCAGGAGCTTAGTGATGCCCTGATCCAGATCTGGGAGGAGATCCCCCACAACACCATCTGTCATCTCATTAGAAGCATGCACGATGTTGTCAGGCATGTATACAAGAACACAGGGGCCATACAAAGTGCTGCGTACAATTTTGAGTTGCTGCAATTAAATTTTGGCAAAATGGACTAGCCTGCCACATAATTTTTTTCACTCTGATTTTTGGGTCTTTGAATTCAGGGCTCTGTAGGTTGATCTTTCTATTTCCATCAAACGATGTGGCATCCTTTCGTTCCTAACACATTACCCAGTCTATATCAGTATAGATATCCAGGAGGATTTCTTTTTCCCCTTGAGATCTTATGTGTTTTCAAAGTGTTCCTTTAATTTTTTTGAGCAGTTTATATATATATATATATATATATATATATATATATATATATATATATATATCTATATATATATATATATATATATATATACAACATATATATATATACACACATATATATATATACACACATATATATATATATACATATATATATATATATATATACATATATATATATATATATATATATATATATATATATATATATATACACATATATATATATATATATATATATACACACACACACTCACCTAAAGGATTATTAGGAACACCTGTTCAATTTCTCATTAATGCAATTATCTAATTAACCAATCACATGGCAGTTGCTACAATGCATTTAGGGGTGTGGTCCTGGTTAAGACAATCTCCTGAACTCCAAACTGAATGTCAGAATGGGAAAGAAAGGTGATTTAAGCAATTTTGAGCATGGCATGGTTGTTGGTGCCAGATGGGCTGGTCTGAGTATTTCACAATCTCCTCAGTTACTGGGATTTTCACGCACCACCATTTCTAGGATTTACAAAGAATGGTGTGAAAGGGGAAAAACATCCAGTATGCGGCAGTCCTGTGGGCGAAAATGCCTTGTTGATGCTAGAGGTCAGAGGAGAATGGGCCGACTGATTCAAGCTGATAGAAGAGCAACTCGTTACAACCGAGGTATGCAGCAAAGCATTTGTGAAGCCACAACACGCACAACCTTGAGGCGGATGGGCTACAACAGTAGAAGACCCCACCGGGTACCACTCATCTCCACTACAAATAGAAAAAATAGGCTACAATTTGCACGAGCTCACCAAAATTGGACAGTTGAAGACTGGAAAAATGTTGCCTGGTCTGATGAGTCTCGATTTCTGTTGAGACATTCAAATGGTAGAGTCAGAATTTGGCGTAAACAGAATGAGAACATGGATCCATCATGCCTTGTTACCACTGTGCAGGCTGGTGGTGGTGGTGTAATGGTGTGGGGGTGTTTTCTTGGCACACTTTAGGCCCCTTAGTGCCACTTGGGCATCGTTTAAATGCCACGGGCTACCTGAGCATTGTTTCTGACCATGTCCATCCCTTCATGACCACCATGTACCCATCCTCTGATGGCTACTTCCAGCAGGATAATGCATCATGTCACAAAGCTCGCATCATTTCGAATTGTTTTCTTGAACATGACAATGAGTTCACTGTACTAAAATGGCCCCCACAGTTGCCAGATCTCAACCCAATAGAGCATCTTTGGGATGTGGTGGAACGGGAGCTTCGTGCCCTGGATGTGCATCCCACAAATCTCCATCAACTGCAAGATGCTATCCTATCAATATGGGCCAACATTTCTAAAGAATGCTTTCACCACCTTGTTGAATCAATGCCATGTAGAATTAAGGCAGTTCTGAAGGCGAAAGGGGGTCAAACACCGTATTAGTATAGTGTTCCTAATAATCCTTTAGGTGAGTGTGTATATATGTGTGTATATATATGTGTGTGTGTGTGTATGTATGTATGTATGTATGTATATATGTATGTATATATACTGTACAGTATATACAGTGTCTGGGAGTGGAGGAGAGAGTATATTTTGTTTATTATAGTTATAGTTAGTAGTGTTTTGTATGAGTAGTGTGGAAGGTGCTTGGTGCACTGTGGAAAAAAATAAAAAGTCTTGGACTTTTACCTGGTGTCTGGAGTTGTACCTGAGAGTTCAAGGGAGCACTATATATGTGTGTGTGTATATAATATATGTATGTATGTATGTATGTAGGTATGTATGTGTATATATATGTATGTATGTATGTATATGTATCCATCCATCCATCCATTGTCTAACCCGCTGAATCCAAATACAGGGTCACGGGGGTCTGCTGGATCCACCGCAGGACACACACAAACACACCCACACACCAAGCACACACTAGGGCCAAATTAGAATTGCCAATCCACCTATATATATAATATATACTGTGTGTGTATATATATATATATATATATATATACTATGTGTGTATATCTATATTTATATCTATCTATCTATCTATCTATCTACTAATAAAAGGCAAAGCCCTCACTCACTGACTCATCACTAATTCTCCAGGTTCCCGTGTGGGTAGAAGGCTGAAATTTGGCAGGCTCATTCCTTACAGCTTACTTACAAAAGTTGGGCAGGTTTCATTTCGAAATTTTACGCCTAATGGTCATAACTGGAAGGTATTTTTCTCCATTAACTGTAATGTAGTTGAGCTGGAAAGACGTGACATATACAACCATATTCAGGAGTGCTGCTACCTCGGAAAGAAAGCAAGGTGTAAACCTAAACTTTAAATTAAGTTTATAGACAGGCTACCACTGGCGTTTCACATGCCCACGGGTAATGCGGGATACAAGTTTAATGAGAGGACGCAGGATATAAACGAGAGTTTTGATCACTTTGTAACTAAGTTAAAATTGTAGGTGAAGGGGTGTGCTTATGCAAATTCCGAGAGACTGTGTTTGTGGGGGATTGACAGTTAAGGCGGGGGGAGTCACGTCATCATCTCCCCTCCCACCTCATTTTGCTCAGAGCTGAGCTCCGGGGCTAATGCCGTCTTCCGAAGCAACTTCGTCAGACTGCCACCAAATACTCACAGAAAAATCCACAAGTTAATACACACGCTGTCTCTAGAGTTTCTCCACACTGAATCCTCCAGGCACTACTTACAAAAGGTTACATTGACAATCGTGCTACGTTATTTTTAAAATCTTTCCTTTTCTTAGCACAAGCACAGCTGAGAAGCTTCGATGCATGTGCTCCATAAGCGTTAAAAATAATGCATTTAATCACACTTTGCAGTACAAGCAAAGGGGAGCTTTTGTCAATGCATGATTTCCTGGTACACCGATTACATTGATCAGCACATCCCGATTCATTTTACCCTCGCACCACCTTAGTTTGAGAAGAAGTATGAAAAAATATGAGGTTAACACAGAAAAACAGATCACCAATTCAAGCTTTATGAATAATCGATTAATTCGCCATCAATAATTGTTTTGGTAAAGCCATCCTCCTTCCATTTTATAATTTTTCCGCCACTAGCCATGATTAAATGAACGGTAAAAAAGTAAGAGCAAAGCAAGGGTGACTTATTTAGGCAGGTATATATATGACAGCAACACTCATGACAATGTCAATAATGTTATGTTATTATTAAAATGTTTCCTTCTCTTTTTCATTACTTCTTTAACACACTACTTCTCCGCTGCGAGGCACGGGTATTTTGATATCTATCTATCTATCTATATATATATATATATATATATATATATATATGAATGACCTCCAAAGAGCTGAGACTTTTGATATCGTGAGCGTGTCTGCAAAAACTGGGGTCTCCTGCCCAGCAAAAGTCAAGCAGCCAGTGCGCGTGCATAGCTGTGCCGGCCTTTGAGACGCTGACTGCGCTTCTGCCTTAAGTCAAAGTGAGCACTTTTAAGTTTTTTCATCCTCCTCCTGAGCTATAGCCCAGACAAGTGCAAACACGGGACCCCTTTTCTACACCGCGGCAAACTAATATTAAGGCTATTTGCACTTTCTTTTGCATGTATCACGATTATGAGGTCCTCAGCTCGGATTATGAAGACACGCACATGAGTGGAGGACTGACAGTGTCATCACAGCCGATTAATGGCAGGGGCGTCTCACCATTCTACACAAGACCCACTGCGACTGTCCCCAAAAGGCGATCATAACGTCAGCGAACACATCTCTCTATATTATATAAAAGAAAAAGGCAACTTTCCTTTCTTTACACCTTTTTTCCTTTTATCCCAAACCAAAGCCTTTCCCTCTTAACACTGCAGAGGACACAAAACTAATTTTCTTTAAATGCGGTAAGGCACATTACCAGAGGCACAAATTTGAACGTTCACATAGAAAATGTAATTTCTATACCACAGCCGTCGTGTAGCGCCTTTCAAAAGGGATCTACTACCGAGAGATGATACATATACATTTTAACTGCTGTTAGTTCTACTTACCTGTTGTGTTACACAGTCTTTAAAATGTAGTTTACCCGCAACCACTCCAGTAGTAATCAATCAATCAATCAATCAACATTTATTTATATAGCACATATTCATACAAAAAAAATGTAGCTCAAAGTGCTTTACAAAATGAATAGAGAAATAGAAGACACAATAAAAGATAAACATAAGTCAACATTAATTAACATAGAATAAGAGTAAGGTCCGATGGCCAGGGTGGACAGAAAAACAAAAAACTCCAAAGGCTGGAGAAAAAATTAAAATCTGTAGGGGTTCCAGACCAAGAGACCGCCCAGTCCCCTCTGGGCAATCTACCTAACATAAATCAAACAGTCCTCTTTGTATTTAGGGTTTTCATGGAAGGACCTGATGATGATGGTCACGTAGACTTCTGGCTTTCAGTCCATCAATGTTGGTGCATCATGATGCTTTGAGTAGGTGGTGGTGGCGCAGGCCGCCACCACAAAAAACGGAAAAAGAAACAGAAGAGAGAGTAGGGGTCAGTACGGATTTTAGAGCCACCATGAATAGTTATTATGAAGAATTGAACATACAGAGTATCAGTATTAAGTTAAAGTGAAGTTATAAAAGGCCATGTTAAAGTAATGTGTTTTCAGCAGTGTTTTAAAGTGCTCTACTGTATTTGCCTGGCGAATTCCTATTGGCAGGCTATTCCAGATTTTAGGTGCATAACAGCAGAAGGCCGCCTCACCACTTCTTTTAAGTTTAGCTTTTGGAATTATAAGGAGACACTCATTTGAAGATCTAAGGTTACGATTTGGAATATAACGTGTCAGGCATTCCGATATATAAGATGGGCGAGATTATTTAAGGCTTTATAAACCATAAGCAGTATTTTAAAGTCAATCCTGAATGACACAGGCAACCAGTGTAGTGACATCAAAACTGGAGAAATGTGTTGGATTTTCTTTTCCCAGTTAGGATTCTAGCAGCTGCATTCTGCACTCGTTGCAAATGATTTATGTCTTTTTGGGTAGTCCTGAGAGGAGTGCGTTACAGTAATCTAGTCTACTGAAAACAAAAGCGTGAATTAATTTCTCAGCATCTTTCAATGATATAAGAGGTCTAACTTTAGCTATGTTTCTTAAGTGAAAAAATGCTGTCCTAGTGGTCTGATGAATATGCGATTTAAAATTCAGATTACAGTCAACGGTTACCCCTAAATTTTTTACTTCCGTCTTAACTTTTAATCCTAGTGCATTAAGTTTATTTCTGATAACCTCGCTGAATCCATTATTGCCAATTACCAAAATTTCAGTTTTCTCTTTATTTAGTTTGAGAAAATTACTATTCATCCATTCAGAAATACCAGTAAGACATTGTGTTAGTGTATCGAAAGAGTCGGAGTCATCAGGTGCTATAGATAAGTACAGCTGTGTGTCATCAGCATAGCTGTGGTAGCTCACGTTGTAACCTGAGATAATCTGACCTAACGGAAGCATGTAGATTGAGAATAACAGCGGACCCAGGATAGAGCCTTGTGGAACACCATATCGGATATCATGTGTCTTTGAGATTTGATTACCACAACTCACAAAGAATTTTCTCCCTGCCAGGTAGGATTCAAACCAATTTAAGACACTGCCAGAGAGGCCCACCCATTGACTAAGGCGATTTCTAAGAATATTATGATCAATGGTGTCAAATGCAGCACTCAGATCTAAGAGGATGAGAACAGATAAATGGCCTCTGTCTGCATTTACCCATAAGTCATTTACTACTTTAACAAGTGCAGTTTCTGTACTGTGATTTGTTCTGAAGCCTGACTGAAAAGTATCAAGAATAGCATGTTTATTTAGGTGGTCATTTAACTGCATAATGACTGCCTTCTCTAGAATTTTACTTAAGAAGGGCAGGTTAGAAATGGGTCTAAAATTTTCAAAGGCAGAGGGTCAAGATTATGTTTCTTAAGAAGGGGTTTAACTACAGCAGTCTTAAGACAGTCTGGAAAGACCCCATATCTAATGACAATTTACTATGTCCAGAATATTGTCAATTAGACGCCTGATATTTCTTTGAAAAACCTGGTTGGTATTGGGTCAAGGGCAGGTGGAGGTTTCAGTTGAGAGATTATACTATGTAATTCAGGTAAATCTATCCTGGTGAAAGCATTTAATTTGTTTATAACGGAGTACGGGGCTTTGGAGGTTCTGCAGTGTTGGGGAGATATACTATGTTATCTCTAATATCATTAATTTTTTGAGTGAAAAATACAGCAATGTTCTCACAGGTTTCACTGGAAGTATTCTGGGGCATTCCTTTGTGTTACCTGGGTTTAACAGACGGTCAATTGTTGAAAATAAGACTCTGGGATTACTAGCATTGTTATTTATAATATTAGAGAAATAGCAGCCTCTCAAGACGGACAGTGTTATTGTATTCTGTTATTTTAACTTTTAATATTTCATAGTGGATAGTTAGTTTAGTTTTCCTCCATTTTCGCTCAGCTCTGACATGTTCTTTTAAATCAGACACTCTTTGGGTCTTCCATGGAATAACAGTACTAGAGGATTTTTAACTGTCTTTTCAGGTGCAACTATGTCAACAGCAGTTCTTACTTTAGAATTAAAGTTTTCCACTTTACTATTTACATTATCCTCGCTATTATAGCTGGCATTATAAACGGACTGATTGCTTAGAATAGTTGTAAGCTTTAAAGCTGCTGATGAGTCAAAGAAGCGTTTTTTAAGAAAATGCTTCTCATGAGCGTTTTCTATCTTTATTTCTATATTAAATAGTAGAAGGAAATGGTCTGATAGACCGATATCAGTGACCTGCTTTATATCAACTTTAAGTCCTTTAGTAATCACTAAGTCTAACGTATGACCTGCTTTATGTGTAGGCTGATTTACGAGCTGCCTCAAATCAAAAGAGTCCAGGAGGTTCATGAATTCCTTTACCTTTTGGTCACACTGATTGTCGACATGAAAGTTAAAGTC